>NW_011465323.1:0-516 GCF_000754665.1 Bison bison bison | reverse complement strand
TTGTCTTACATACTGCGGTGCTCCCATGTTGGGTGCATATATATTTATAATTTGTTATATCTTCTTTCTTGGTATTCTATCCTTTAATTCATTATGTAGTGACCTTCTTTGTCTCTTTTCTACAGCCTTTGTTTTAAAGTCTAATTTATCTGATACGAGTATTGTGACTCCTGCTTTCTTTTGGTCCCTATTGCATGGAAAATCTTTTTCCAGCCCTTCACTTTCAGCCTGTATGTGTCCCCTGTTTTGAGGTGGGTCTCTTGTAGACAACATATGTAGGGGTCTTGTTTTTGTATCCATTCAGCCAGTCTTTGTCTTTTGGTTGGGGCATTCAACCCATTTACGTTTAAGGTAATTACTAATAAGTATGATCCCGTTGCCATTTACTTTATTGTTTTGGGTCCGAGTTTATACACCATTTTTGTGTTTCCTGTCTAGAGAATATCCTTTAGTATTTGTTGGAGAGCTGGTTTGGTGGTGCAGAATTCTCTCAGCTTTTGCTTGTCTGAAAAGCTT
>NW_011465322.1:0-509 GCF_000754665.1 Bison bison bison | reverse complement strand
AGAGGGCTTAGGGGCTGGGGGTGTGCACACTGCCAAAGCCTCCCGCAGGGAGAGCTCTTTCCGAGGGAAAGGAAGCGCCCCAGGCTGCATTCCCAAGCTGGTGCTTCCCCGCCCAGATTGAGCGCCGCACGGAAGGAATCAGGATCCCGGTGCCCCTGGCTTGGGGAGGCAGCTCCACAGCCAGAGTGGTGCTCCGTTTGTGCCCAGAAAGCGCATGCCAGACCGGGCCTTCCCTGGAGCTGTCCTCCCGCCTAGAGGCAGGTGGATGTGCTGTGCGGGCTTCCCCTGTGCGTTTGGGCTCCCTAGCACAGCCGCAGCGCAGGGGAACCAGCCCATGATCAGTGAGCTCCGGGCAGTACTTTGGTCCCAGGTTTGGAGCCCAATGCCCGGAACGCGGCAGAGAAGAGGCTGGCTGCCGGCGGGTGCTTGCAAGCCTGTTACTGGGAAGGACCGAGGGAGCTTCCACACCGGCGGAGCTCCAGCTCTGCGCCCAGGCGCGATAGCACAGA
>NW_011465321.1:0-506 GCF_000754665.1 Bison bison bison | reverse complement strand
GTGCCAGTACCATACTGTCTTGATGACTGTGGCTTTGCAGTAGAGCCTGAAGTCAGGCAAGTTGATTCCTTCCAGTTTCCATTCTTCTTTCTCAAGATTGCTTTGGCTATTCGAGGTTTTTTGTATTGCCATACAAACTGTTGAAATTACTTGTTGTAGCTCTAGTGAAAAAATACCATTGGTAGCTTGATAGGGATTGCATTGAATCTATAGATTGCTTTGGTAGTATACTCATTTTCACTATATTGATTCTTCCAATCCATGAAAATGGTATATTTCTCCATCTATTAGTGTCCTCTTTGATTTCTTTCACCAGTGTTTTATAGTTTTCTTTTTTAATTTAATTTATTTTTAAACTTTACATAATTGTATTAGTTTTGCCAAATATCAAAATGAATCCGCCACAGGTTTACATGTGTTCCCCATCCTGAACCCTCCTCCCTCCTCCCTCCCCATACCATCCCTCTGGGTCGTCCCAGTGCACTAGCCCCAAGCATCCAGTATAT
>NW_011465320.1:0-536 GCF_000754665.1 Bison bison bison | reverse complement strand
TTCACGGGCGAGTCACTGCCCCTTCATGATGACTTCATTCACAGGGTGGAGTTCGTAGGGGTGTCCGAGCATCGGGTTCGTATCAAAAGGGCACCGGGAAATCGGGGCCCTCGCAAAGTGGAAGCACCCACGAGGCCACGTCTGGAATGTCGTCGTGAGACCGGCCTCATCCTGAGGTGCGACTGGAAGGTCGGGAACCCCTTCCAGACAAAGCAGGGGATTCGACCCTCCTGTCCAGATCAGGAGGGTAGAGGGGTTTGGAGGAAGTGGTGCTGGAAAACCTCGGTGTTCCTCTCCAGGGAGACCTGGATGTCGGGAACTTTGTGGGTCGCATCAAGGGTGCCCACCCGTTTCGACCTCCAATTCCTAACGTGGGACTTCTCCTGAGACGCTGTAACGGGAAAGGCCTTCATATTGCGATGACGGGGGAACCACGTGGTTTTTGTCGAGTTGCGGCGGGATTCTCAAGTTACGACGGGGAATTCAGGATGCCTCTTTTGTTGGCCCAGGGAAGTCCAATCTTCCATTCAAGACGC
>NW_011465319.1:0-563 GCF_000754665.1 Bison bison bison | reverse complement strand
AGGTCATCTTTCCTTTCCGTAGTCCTCGTTGGATCCCTGAATTCTAGGACAGCTTGGGATTGCCTCTGTGGGCTGGGATGGGATTGTCCTCCCGGTTTCACCGGGCGGCGGGAGCCGAGGTCCCCGAGAGGCTCTCCCGTGGAACCGGGCGTGGGGGCGGGGCGTCACCGGGAGCCCGTGGTGAAGGTGGGCAGCGCACCGGGAGCGCGCCCGGGCGGGCGAAGCCGGGCGGCGCGGGTCGGGAATCGGGTCGTGGCGGGGATGGGGGGCGGTCCCAGTTGTGCTCCGGGGATCCCCACTGCGGCCGGGAAGGCACCGGGAGCATGGCAGGGGCGGGGCGGCGCGGGGCGGGGGTCGGCTCCTGGCGGGGCTGGGGGAGGGCTTCCCCGTTGTCCTCTCGGGGGTCGCCGTGGCGGCTGGGAACGCCCACTGCGTGCGCTCCTGGGTCCCCAAGGATCGGCATCCAGTGAGCGCGGCGGAGGGGTGCGGACCACAGGTCAGGGAACTGGGACTGCGTGGAGCAGGGAACCACGTAGTCCGCCCTCTGTTGGCACAACCTGGCG
>NW_011465318.1:0-504 GCF_000754665.1 Bison bison bison | reverse complement strand
CACAACAGACAACACAGAAATACAGAGGATCATAAGAGACAACTATCAGCAATTATATAGCCAATAAAAATGGACAACGTGGAAGAAATGGACAAATTACTTAGAAAAGTACAACTTTCCAAAAATTGAACCAGGAAGAAATAGAAAATCTCAACAGACCCATCACGAGCACGGAAATTGAAACTGTAATCAGAAATCTTCCAGCAAACAAAAGCCCAGGTCCAGATGGCTTCACAGCTGAATTCTACCAAAAATTTAGAGAAGAGCTAACACCTATCCTACTCAAACTCTTCCAGAAAATTGCAGAAGAAGGTAAACTTCCGAACTCATTCTATGAGGCCACCATCACCCTAATACCAAAACCTGACAAAGATGCCACAAAAAAGAAAACTACAGGCCAATATCACTGATGAACATAGATGCAAAAATTCTTAACAAAATTCTAGCAATCAGAATCCAACAACGCATTAAAAAGATCATACATCATGACCAAGTGGGCTTTAT
>NW_011465317.1:0-535 GCF_000754665.1 Bison bison bison | reverse complement strand
TCCATGCGAGTGGCGAGGGGAGCGCGTCATTGCTCTCGAGTCATGGTAGGGGAAGTCTGGCCTCGAGACGTGTTGAAGAAGGTCTCTCGAGGTCTTTCTCGGGTTGAGGCAGAAACCCTGGCTCCCTTGACTGGTGCAGGTGACCTCAGGGGGCTTCTCATGGTGGCTCTGAGAAGTCAGGGGAACTGGATTTGGGAGGGGCCTGTCGGGACTCCCCTGGGTTTGGTGCATTGGAAGAGGGCCTCATCTCCAGTTGAGGCAGGAACCTCAGGGTTCCTCTGACTTCAGACTCCGATCCCTGGGACCCTGCAGACTTGGGACAGGAGAGTCAGGCCTCGTCTTGTGTTAAGGCATGGAACTCCGCTTGCCCCTCGAGGTGTTCCCGGGGAGACAGGCCACTTGTCGAGCGGTATTTGGAACCTGGGGGTTTTTCCCCGACGATGCACGGACGAGTCACTACCCCTTCGTGTTGACTTCATTCACAGGGTGGAGTTCGAAGAGGTGTCCGGGCATCGCGATCTTATCAAGAGGGGAC
>NW_011465316.1:0-547 GCF_000754665.1 Bison bison bison | reverse complement strand
ATGGACTGTATAGTCCATGGTATCACAAAGAGTCAGACACTACTAGAGTTCGTACTTCTACTTTCTACTATTCTATACGTCCCTTCGTTATTGTCTTTTTTTCTAACTATTTTTGTTTGCTTGTTTACTTTGGGAAAAAAAGACCTAATTTGAGAGAGATGATTACAAAATAAAATTGCCATTATTAACATAAATGATTTATTATCATTTATATGCTTCTTTCTTTTCAGTTTAGGATTGGAGAGTTTGGGAAATTTAGAGACTACCTATCCTTCTGTTGTAGTATAATTCTCAAATTAGTTTTTCTCTCCTACTGTGTCTTAACAAAAGCAAAAAACAAATCATCAGTCAAAACTGTGCATATATGTTTTCAGCACGAAAAAAAAAATTGGTTAGATGAACAGTCTTACTAACCTAAATGATTTAATTTGACAAGTTTTTAAAAAGCTTAAACCTGTATTTAATATATGTATGAAGAAAAGTGGAAATATATAAAGATTAACGTCTTAGTATAATATTCCTTAGAAATATACTGCTTACTTGTCTT
>NW_011465315.1:0-530 GCF_000754665.1 Bison bison bison | reverse complement strand
AGATACTTGTCTCCCCTGGAGTGGAACATTGGCTTCTGGACACAAGCCTAGATGAGGTCTATTGGCCCTGCAGTCACTCGAGAGCAATCCCCAGCTTTCCTTGGCAACTCGAATGGAAGATTGGACTTCCCTGGGCCAACACAAGAGGCATCCTGAATTCCCCGTCGTAACTCGAGAATCCTGCCGCAACTCGAGAAAAAATCCACGTGGTTCCCCCGTCATCGCAAGATGAAGCCCTTTCCTGCTACAGTGTCTCAGGAGAAGTCCCACGTTAGGTATTGGAGGTCGAAACGGTACTTGGCACCCTTGATGCGACCCACAAAGTTCCCCGACATCCCGGTCTCCCTCGAGAGGAACACCGAGGTTTTCCGGCACCACTTCCTCTGGCCCCTTCTACCCTCCTGATCTGGAAAGGAGGGTCGACTCCCCTGCTTTGTCTGGAAGGGGTTCCCGACCTTCCGGTCGCACCTCAGGATGAGGCCGGTCTCATGGCGACATTCCAGACGTGGCCTCATGGGTGGTTCCACATT
>NW_011465314.1:0-573 GCF_000754665.1 Bison bison bison | reverse complement strand
GGTCTATTGGCCCTGCAGTCACTCGAGAGCAATCCCCAGCTTTCCTCCGCAACTCGAATGGAAGATTGGACTTCCCTGGGCCAACACAAGAGGCATCCTGAATTCCCCGTCGTAACTCGAGAATCCCACCACAACTCGAGAAAAGCCACGTGGTTCCCCCGTCATCGCAAGATGAAGCCCTTTCCCGCTACAGCGTCTCAGGAGAAGTCCCACGTTAGGAATTGGAGGTCGAAACGCTACTTGGCACCCTTGATGCGACCCACAAAGTTCCCCGAAATCCCGGTCTCCCTCGAGAGGAACACTGAGGATTTCCGGCACCCCCTCCTCTGAGCCCTTTCTCCCCTCCTGATCTGGACAGGAGGGTCGACTCCCCTGCTTTGTCTGGAAGGGGTTCCCGACCTTCCGGTCGCATCTCAGGGTGAGGCCGGTCTCACGAAGACATTCCAGACGTGGCCTCCTGGGTGGTTCCACATTCCGTAGGACCCCGATTTCCCGGTCCCCTCTTGATAAGAACCCGATGCCCGGACACCTCTCCGAACTCCACCCTGTGAATGAAGTCAACACGAAGGGGCA
>NW_011465313.1:0-547 GCF_000754665.1 Bison bison bison | reverse complement strand
GGGTGCGGTTTCTCACGAGGTACGACGGCGAGGTCAGTGAGCCTCTCGTGGGGCGCCGGGAAGTCGGGTCTCCATGCGAGTGGCAGGGGGGAGCGCGTCATTGCTCTCGAGTCATGGTAGGGGAATCTGGCCTCGAGACGTGTTGAAGAAGGTCTCTCGAGGTCTTTCTCGGGTTGAGGCAGGAAACCCTGGCTTCCCTCGACTTGTGCAGGTGACCTCAGGGGGGCTTCTCAAGGTGGCTCTGAGAAGTCAGGGAAACTGGAGGTGGGAGGGGCCTCTCGGGACTCCCCGGGGTTTGGTGCATTGGAAGAGGGCCTCATCTCCATTTGAGGCAGGAACCTCAGGGTTCCTCTGATTTCAGACTCCGATCGCAGGGTCCCTGCAGACTGGGGACAGGAGAGTCAGGCCTCGACTTGGGTTGAGGCGTGGAACTCCGCTTGCCTCTCGAGGTGTCCCCGGGGAGAGAGGCCACTTGTCGAGCTGTATTTGGAACCTGGGGGTTTTTTCCGGACGATGCACGGGCGAGTCACTGCCCCTTCGTGTTGAC
>NW_011465312.1:0-530 GCF_000754665.1 Bison bison bison | reverse complement strand
TTCCCTCGACTTGTGCAGGTAACCTCAGGGGGCTTCTCATGGTGGCTCTGAGAAGTCAGGGAAACTGGAGGTGGGTGGGGCCTCTCGGGACTCCACGGGGTTTGGTGCATTGGAAGAGGGCCTCATCTCCAGTCGAGGCAGGAACCTCAGGGTTCCTCTGATTTCAGACTCCGATCGCAGGGTCCCTGCAGACTGGGGACAGGAGAGTCAGGCCTCGTCTTGGGTTGAGGCATGGAACTCCGCTTGCCTATCTAGGTGTCCCCGGGGAGAGAGGCCACTTGTCGAGCGGTATTTGGAACCTGGGGGTCTTTTCCGGACGATGCACGGGCGAGTCACTGCCCCTTCATGTTGACTTCATTCACAGGGTGGAGTTGGGAGAGGTGTCCGGGCATCGGGTTCTTACCAAGAGGGGACCGGGAAATCGGGGTGCTTCGCAATGTGGAAGCACCCACGAGGCCACGTCTGGAATGTCGTCGTGAGACCGGCCTCATCCTGAGGTGCGACCGGAAGGTCGGGAACCCCTTCCAGAC
>NW_011465311.1:0-515 GCF_000754665.1 Bison bison bison | reverse complement strand
CTTTTTGTCTGTCTCGTACTACAGGGTTATTGTTACCTATCTTTTCTAAATTTCCATATATATTGCGTTAGTATACTATATTGGTGTTTTTCTTTCTTGGCTTACTTCACTCTGTATATAGGCTCCAGTTTCATCCACCTCTTTAGAACTGATTCAAATGTATCTTTTTAATGGCTGAGTAATACTCCATTGTGTATATGTACCATAGCTTTCTTATCCATTCATCTGCTGATGGACATCTAGGTTGCTTCCATGTCCTGGCTATTATAAACAGTGCTGCGATGAACATTGGGATACACGTGTCTCTTTCCCTTCTGGTTTCCTCAGTGTGTATGCCCAGCAGTGGGATTGCTGGATCATAAGGCAGTTTTATTTCCAATTTTTTAAGGAATCTCCACACTGTTCTCCATAGTGGCTGTACTAGTTTGCATTCCCACCAACAGTGTAACAGGGTTCCCTTTTTTCCACACCCTCTCCAGCATTTATTATTTGTAGACTTTTGGATCGCAGCCATT
>NW_011465310.1:0-528 GCF_000754665.1 Bison bison bison | reverse complement strand
ATTGGCCCTGCAGTCACTCGAGAGCAATCCCCCAGCTTTCCTTCGCAACTCGAACGGAAGATTTGGACTTGCCTGGGCTAACACAAGAGGCAGCCTGAATTCCCCGTCGTAACTCGAGAATCCCGCCGTAACTCGGAAAAACCACGTGGCTCCCCCGTCATCGCAAGATGAAGCCCTTTCCCGCTACAGCGTCTCAGGAGAAGTCCCCCGTTAGGAATTGGAGGTCGAAAGGGCACTTGGCACCCTTGATGCGACCCACAAGGTTCCCCGAAATCCCGGTCTCCCTCGAGAGGAACACTGAGGTTTTCCGGCACCGCCTCCACTGAGCCCTTTCTCCCCTCCTGATCTGGACAGGAGGGTCGACTCCCCTGCTTTGTCTGGAAGGGGTTCCCGACCTTCCGGTCGCACCTCAGGATGAGGCCGGTCTCACGAAGACATTCCAGACGTGGCCTCGTGGTTGGTTCCACATTCCGTAGGACCCCGATTTCCCGGTCCCCTCTTGAGAAGAACCCGATGCCCGGACACCTC
>NW_011465309.1:0-508 GCF_000754665.1 Bison bison bison | reverse complement strand
CAAACTTATCATATGCAAAAGCTTCGGTGATTTGCATCATCTTCTGGCCCGGAGGCCTGTTAACATTTTAAGACCTTTTCTTCAGAAAACTATTTTTCTCTAAAGGTGGTGGTCAGGAGCCACCCTCCAAAAAAGCATTAGATAAAGTTGCATTCCTACAGGGCAAAGGTGTGGTGGGCTATAACAAGAAAAAGAATTATCTCAAGGGTCCCAGGTTACAAACATTAAAGCTACTACTTACACCAATTATATTAATCAATACACTGCCAGGGACACAGCAGGTAAGGGATATGGAAACTGAGCAGCAAACAATGGCCCAACAAGTGAAAAACCATTCACCAATACAATTTCTAATCAATCTTTTAACTACTCAAAAGAATCTGTGTTTAGACAGTTTAGAACATCTCCTGCCTCTCAGAGTTGGGAGGCTCTGAACAGTCGCATGTGGCCGGAAAAACCTATTCAGGCTGGCTAGAGGATTTCCAAAGGAGTTTGTAGGTTAAACACT
>NW_011465308.1:0-526 GCF_000754665.1 Bison bison bison | reverse complement strand
GCAACCCCGACGATCCCGGTCGCCCCTCGGAGAGGACATTGGCTTCTGGACACAAGCCTAGATGAGGTCTATTGGCCCTGCAGTCACTCGAGAGCAATCCCCACGCTTTCCTCCGCAACTCGAATGAGATTGGACTTCCCTGGGCCAACACAAGAGGCATCCTGAATTCCCCGTCGTAACTCGAGAATCCTGCCGCAACTCGAGAAAAACCACGTGGTTCCCCCGTCATCGCAAGATCGAAGCCCTTTCCCGCTACAGCGTCTCAGGAGAAGTCCCACGTGAGGAATTGGAGGTCGAAACGGTACTTGGCACCTTTGATGCGCCCCCACAAAGTTCCCCGGCGATCCCGGTCTCCCTGGAGAGGAACACCGAGGTTTTCCGGCACCACTTCCTCTGAGCCCCTTCTACCCTCCTGGTCTCCACAGGAGGGTCGACTCCCCTGCTTTGTCTGGAAGGGGTTCCCGACCTTCCGGTCGCACCTCAGGATGAGGCCTGTCTCACGACGACATTCCAGACGTGGCCTCGT
>NW_011465307.1:0-501 GCF_000754665.1 Bison bison bison | reverse complement strand
ATTGGCTTCTGGACACAAGCCTAGATGAGGTCTATTGGCCCTGCAGTCACTCAAGAGCAATCCCCAGCTTTCCTCCGCAACTCGAAGGGAAGATTGCACTTCCCTGGGCCAACACAAGAGGCATCCTGAATTCCCCGTCGTAACTCGAGAATCCCGCCGCAACTCGAGAAAACCACGTGGTTCCCCCGTCATCGCAAGATGAAGCCCTTTCCCGCTACAGCGCCTCAGGAGAAGTCCCACGTGAGGAACTGGAGGTCGAATAGGTACTTGGCACCCTTGATGCGCCCCCACAAAGTTCCCCGGCAACCCCGGTCTCCCTGGAGAGGAACACCGAGATTTTCCGGTCACCACTTCCTCTGAGCCCCTTCTAACCTCCTGATCTCCACAGGAGGGTCGACTCCCCTGCTTTGCCTAGAATGGGTTCCCGACCTTCCGGTCTCACCTCAGGATGAGGCCGGTCTCACGACGACATTCCAGACGTGGCCTCGTGGGTACTTCCAC
>NW_011465306.1:0-506 GCF_000754665.1 Bison bison bison | reverse complement strand
CCCGGGGAGACAGGCATCCATCTCGAGTGAAGCAAAGAACCCCGCTCTGCTCTCGGAGTCGCGACGGGGTATCTCTTGGAGCTCACTGGGTGGACTAAAGGGAGTCAAGCCTCCTGAGGCGTTTGGAGAGAGGTCGAGAGATTGGTCTCTAGGCCATACAGGAGACGAAGGCCCTCAAGTCGCGATGACGGGGGAGGCTCGGGGTTGTTCTCGAGCGGCGGCCCCAGTGTGCGGTTTCTCGCGAGGTACGACGGTGAGGTCAGTGAGTCTCTCGTGGGGCCCCAAGGAAGTCGCGTCTCCATGCGAATGGCGAGGGGGAGCGCGTCATTGCTCTCAAGTCATAGTAGGGGAATCTGGCCTCGAGACGTGTTGAAGAAGGTCTCTCGAGGTCTTTCTCGGGTTGAGGCTGGACACCCTGGGGTCCCTCGACTTGTGCAGGTGACCTCAGGGGGCTTCTTATGTTGGCTCTGAGAAGTCAGGGAAACTGGAGGTGGGAGGGGCCTCTC
>NW_011465305.1:0-504 GCF_000754665.1 Bison bison bison | reverse complement strand
TCTGTGGGAGAGGGAGAGGGTGGGAAGATTTGGGAGAATGACATTGAAACATGTAAAATATCATGTAGAAACGAGCTGCCAGTCCAGGTTCGATGCACGATACTGGATGCTTGGGGCTAGTGCAGTGGGACGACCCAGGGGGATGGTATGGGGAGGGAGGAGGGAGGAGGGTTCAGGATGGGGAACACATGTATACCTGTGGTGGATTCATTTTGATATTTGGCAAAACTAATACAATTATGTAAAGTTTAAAAATAAAGTAAAATTTAAAAAATAATTTAAAAAATAAATAAAAAAATAAAAGTATGGAAATAATAAAAATAAATTAAAAAAATTAAAAAAAGAATAGATAATAATTTTGAGAATTATCTCAAAAAGAAAAAAGAAAGTTAAATAAGCAGGGTGACAATATATAGCCTTGACGTACTCCTTTTCCTATTTGGAACCAGTCTGTTATTCCATGTCCAGTTCTAACTGTTGCTTCCTGACCTGAGTATAGGTTTC
>NW_011465304.1:0-509 GCF_000754665.1 Bison bison bison | reverse complement strand
AACCCCGCTTGCTCTCGAGTCGCGACGGCTATCTCTTGGAGCACACTGGGTGGACTAAAGGGAGTCAAGCCTCCTGAGGCGTTTGGAGAGAGGTCGCGAGGTTGGCCTCTAGGCCATGCAGGAGACGAAGGCCCTCATCTCCGCGATGACGGGGGAGTCTCGGGGTGGTTCTCGAGCGGCGGCCCCAGGGTGCGGTTTCTCACGAGGTACGACGGCGAGGTCAGTGAGCCTCTCGTGGGGCGCCAGGGAAGTCGGGTCTCCATGCGAGTGGCGAGGGGGAACGAGTCATTGCTCTCGAGTCATGGTAGAGGAACCTGGCCTCGAGACGTGTTGAAGAAGGTCTCTCGAGGTCTTTCTCGGGTTGAGGCAGGAAACCCTGGCTTCCCTCGACTTGTGCAGGTGACCTCAGGGGGCTTCTCATGGTGGCTCTGAGAAGTCAGGGAAACTGGAGGTGGGGGGGGTGGGCCTCTCGGGACTCCACGGGGTTTGGTGCATTGGAAGAGGGCCTC
>NW_011465303.1:0-586 GCF_000754665.1 Bison bison bison | reverse complement strand
TTCGACTTGTGCAGGTGACCGTCAGGGGGCGTTCTCGATGGTGGCTCTGAGAAGTCAGGGAAACTGGAGGTGGTGGGGGGCCGTCTCGGGACTCCACGGGGTTTGGTGCATTGGAAGAGGGCCTCATCTCCAGTTGAGGCAGGAACCTCAGGGTTCCTCTGATTTCAGACTCCGATCGCAGGGTCCCTGCAGACTGGGGACAGGAGAGTCAGGCCTCGTCTTGGGTTGAGGCATGGAACTCCGCTTGCCTCTCGAGGTGTCCCCGGGGAGAAAGGCCACTTGTTGAGCGGTATTTGGAACCTGGGGGTCTTTTCCGGACGATGCAAGGGCGAGTCACTGCCCCTTCGTGTTGATTTCATTCACAGGGTGGAGTTCGGAGAGGTGTCAGGGCATCGGGTTCTTACCAAGAGGGGACCGGGAAATCGGGGTGCTTCGCAATGTGGAAGCACCCACGAGGCCACGTCTGGAATGTCGTCGTGAGACCGGCCTCATCCTGAGGTGCGACCGGAAGGTCGGGAACCCCTTCCAGACAAAGCAGGGGAGTCGACCCTCCTGTGGAGATCAGGAGGGTAGAAGGGGCTCAGAG
>NW_011465302.1:0-504 GCF_000754665.1 Bison bison bison | reverse complement strand
CGGTACTTGGCACCCTTGATGCGACCCACAAAGTTCCCCGGCATCCCGGTCTCCCTCGAGAGGAACACCGAGGTTTTCCGGCACCACTTCCTCAGAGCCACTTCCACCCTCCTGATCTGGACAGGAGGGTCGACTCCCCTGCTTTGTCTAGAACGGGGTTCCCGACCTCCGGTCGCACCTCGAGGATGACGGCCGGTCTCACGACGACATTCCAGACGTGGCCTCGTGGGTCGGTTCCACATTCCGAAGGACCCCCGATTTCCCGGTCCCCTCTTGATAAGGACCCGATGCCCGGACACCTCTTCAAACTCCACCCTGTGAATGAAGTCAACATGAAGGGGCAATGACTCGTCCGTGCATCGTCGGGAAAAGACGCCCAGGTTCGAAATACCGCTCGACAAGTGGCCTGTCTCCCCGGGAACACCTCGAGAGGCAAGCGGAGTTCCATGCCTCAACCCAAGACGAGGCCTGACTCTCCTGTCCCAAGTCTGCAGGGACCTTGCG
>NW_011465301.1:0-588 GCF_000754665.1 Bison bison bison | reverse complement strand
AGTAAAGTTTAAAAATAAAAATAAAAATTTAAAAAAATAAAATAAAATAAAATAAAAAGTAATAACTTTACTAGTCCAAAAAAATAAAAAAAATAAAAATAAGACAGGAACAACCAAAATACAAATAGACAAACAGCTATGGCAACCACCAAAGCTTTAAAATGATATTTATAATTTTCCCAATGCTCTCCAATTAACAGAAGAAGGAAAAAACATGAAATGACCCCAGCTGTCAACCGACAGTCATGTGATAAGAAGAATAAATCACAGGACAGATCTAAACTAAGAAAAGCACAGTCGCTGGTAAGTATTGCTTATAAAACATCCCCCCGCCCCATAATGTTAATGGAAAATGCTGGATCTCTATAATCCTATTCTTGAGATTGATTTTTTTTTTATGGGAACCATCAAGTAAAGGTTTAAATTCTAATCTCTGACACTGACTGGCTAGCTGTGTGACCTTAAAGATGCCCTTTATTTAATCTCTCTGAGCCTTGGTTTTTTTAAAAGCTTGGATGGATTGATGTGTGTGAATCTGCTTTGAAAACTATACAACATAAAGGAAGTATTATTATCATTGTTTCTTTC
>NW_011465300.1:0-542 GCF_000754665.1 Bison bison bison | reverse complement strand
GGGGCCGCCGCTCCGAGAACCACCCCCGACGACTCCCCCGTCATCGCGAGATCAGGGCCTTCGTCTCCTGCACTGGCCTACGAGGCCAACCTCGCGACCTCTCTCCAAACGCCTCAGGAGGCTTGACTCCCTTTAATCCACCCAGTGAGCTCCAAGAGATACCCGTCGCGACTCGAGAGCAGAGCGGGGTCTTTGCTTCCACTCGAGATGAATGCCTGTCTCCCCGGGTGCGTCTGGAATGCAACCCCGAGATCCCGGTCGCCCCTGGAGAGGAACATTGGCTTCTGGACACAAGCCCAGATGAGGTCTATTAGCCCTGCAGTCACTCGAGAGCAATCCCCAGCTTTCCCTCGCAACTCGAATGGAAGATTGGACTTCCCTGGGCCAACACAAGAGGCATCCCGAATTCCCCGTCGTAACTCGAGAATCCCGCCGCAACTCGAGAAAAACCACGTGGTTCCCCCGTCATCGCAAGATGAAGCCCTTTCCCGCTACAGCGTCTCAGGAGAAGTCCCACGTTAGGAATTGGAGGTCGAAACGGT
>NW_011465299.1:0-514 GCF_000754665.1 Bison bison bison | reverse complement strand
GCTCACGTGCGTGTAGCCTCCCTGTCCACACTGCTCGGACTCTAGGTTGTTCCGCCAGGAACAATCCGAGGCTGGCCCTGGGCTGCATGCACCTCCCAGGTCCAAGCCGCTCAGGTTCAGGCACTCGGGTAGTCCTCAGAGGCGCAGACTCAGTTGGGCCTGCATTTTGTGCTCTTCCCAGGTCCGAGCGCCAATTTGCTCTTCCCAGGCGAGCGCCAATGCTGCGACTTATCGCCTCCCGCCACTCGGTTATCTGGATGTAAAACCGGCGCACCTTCTCAGGCAGATGTTGACCGTCCAGACCCCCAAGAAGTTTTAGTTAGCAAAGAAGCCTGCTTACAGTTTTATAGATAATGTCTCTCTGGGGCTGCGATTGCCCCCTTCCGGCTCTGGCTGCCTGTCACCGGAGGGGGAAAGTCTGCAGCCGGCTATCTCTGTTCAGTCCTTTGTTCCGTGCGCGGGCCTGGCGGTCTTAGGTTAGGGCTGGCTTTTCGCGTGGTAGATATCCCACAGT
>NW_011465298.1:0-508 GCF_000754665.1 Bison bison bison | reverse complement strand
TCCCGCTACAGCGTCTCAGGAGAAGTCCCACGTTAGGGAATTGGAGGTCCGAAACGGTACTTGGCACCCTTGACTGCGCCCCCACCAAGTTCCCCGGCATCCCGGTCTCCCTGGAGAGGAACACCGAGGTTTCCGGCACCACTTCCTCTCGAGCCCCTTCTACCCTCCTGATCTCCACAGGAGGGTCGACTCCCCTGCTTTGTCTGGAAGGGGTTCCCGACCTTCCGGTCGCACCTCAGGATGAGGCCGGTCTCACGACGACATTCCAGACGTGGCCTCGCGGGTGCTTCCACATTGCGAAGCACCCCGATTTCCCGGTCCCCTCTAGATAAGACCCCGATGCCCGGACACCTCTCCGAACTCCACCCTGTGAATGAAGTCAACACGAAGGGGCAGTGACTCGCCCGTGCATCGACCGGAAAAAACCCCCAGGTTCCAAATACAGCTCGACAAGTGGCCTCTCTCCCCGGGGACACCTCGAGAGGCAAGCGGAGTTCCATGCCTCAAC
>NW_011465297.1:0-516 GCF_000754665.1 Bison bison bison | reverse complement strand
AATAAACCAACAAAATACACAGAAGAAAATCAAAAAAGAAA
Organism: Bison bison bison; assembly: GCF_000754665.1. NCBI lineage: Eukaryota > Metazoa > Chordata > Mammalia > Artiodactyla > Bovidae > Bison > Bison bison. The sequence continues at coordinate 475 of NW_011465297.1, read as the reverse complement.
ATCAAAAATTTGCATAGAAACTAAATGAAAAATGAAAACACAACAACTCAAAACCTGTGGGACACTTTAAAAGCAGTCCTAAGGGGAAAGTTCATAGCAATACAGGCATACCTCAAGAAACAAGAAAAAAAGTCAAATAAATAACCTAACCCTACACCTAAAGCAACTAGAAAAGGAAGAAATGAAGAACCCCAGGGTTAGTAGGAGGAAAGAAATCTTAAAAATTAGGGCAGAAATAAATGCAAAAGAAACAAAAGAGACCATAGCAAAAATCAACAAAGCCAAAAGCTGGTTCTTTGAAAGGATAAATAAAATTGACAAACCATTAGCCAGACGCATCAAGAAACAAAGGGAGAAAAATCAAATCAATAAAATTAGAAATGAAAATGGAGAGATCACAACAGACAACACAGAAATACAAAGGATCATAAGAGACTAATATCAACAATTATATGCCAATAAAATGGACAACGTG
>NW_011465296.1:0-501 GCF_000754665.1 Bison bison bison | reverse complement strand
CGAGTCACTGCCCTTCGTGTTGACTTCATTCACTGGGTGGAGTTCGGAGAGGTGTCCGGGCATCGGGTTCTTATCAAGAGGGCCGGGAAATCTGGGTGCTTCACAACGTAGAAGCACCCACGAGGCCACGTCTGGAATGTCGTCGTGAGACCGGCCTCATCCTGAGGTGCGACCGGAAGGTCGGCAACCCCTTCCAGACAAAGCAGGGGAGTCGACCCTCCTGTGGAGTTCAGGAGGGTAGAAGGGGCTCAGAGGAATTGGTGCCGGAAAACCTCGGTGTTCCTCTCCAGGGAGACCGGGGATGCCGGGGAAATTTGTGGGGGCGCATCAAGGGTGCCAAGTATCGTTTGGACCTCCAATTCCTCACGTGGGACTTCTCCTGAGACGCTGTAGCGGGAAAGGGCTTCTTCTTGCGATGACGGGGGAACCACTTGGTTTTTCTCCAGTTGCGGCGGGATTCTCGAGTTACGACGGGGAATTCAGGATGCCTCTTGTGTTGGC
>NW_011465295.1:0-504 GCF_000754665.1 Bison bison bison | reverse complement strand
TCCAAGAAGAAGATATAACAATATAAATATATATGCACCAACACAGGAGCACCGCAGTATGTAAGACAAATAGCTAACAAGTATGAAAGGAGAAATTAACAATAACACAATAATAGTGGGAGACTTTAATACCCCACTCACACCTATGGATAGACCAACTAAACAGAAAATTAACAAGAAAACACAAACTTTAAACGATACAATAGACCAGTTAGACCTAATTGATATCTATAGGACATTTTATCCCAAAACAATGAACTTCACCTTTTTCTCAAGTGCACATGGAACCTTATCCAGGATAGATCACATCCTGGGCCATAAAGCTAGCCTTGGTAAATTCAAAAAAATAGAAATCATTCCAAGCATCTTTTCTGACCACAATGCAGTAAGATTAGATCTCAATTATAGGAGAAAAACTATTAAAAATTCCAACATATGGAGGATGAACAACACCCTGTTGAATAACCAACAAATCACAGAAGAAATCAAAAAAGAAATCAAAAT
>NW_011465294.1:0-514 GCF_000754665.1 Bison bison bison | reverse complement strand
ACTATTTATATGCTAATACTGAGATGTCAAGAATAATAGATGAGGAGAGCTCAGTAGGAAAATCGGTGGAGAAAAGAGACTGAGTAGCTTGGTTTACGAGGAAGACCAATCAAACTTCAAGACAAGAAGTTTTGCACTACTTACGTAGGCCGCAGGCGCCCTCTCGAATAGCGAACGGTGCCTCACCCTAGACACCTTCTCGAGTGGGTCTTAGCAGCCCAGGCATAATTAGGAAGCGTGGTGGGTTCCGCGCTCTAGATGGAGACTCAGCTGGAAGTTAAAGGCAAGAATGACAAGGAACTTTATGAATTGGAGCTGTAAGTTAACTCTTTGACAGAGAGAGCGAGATGGTGGTGGGGGACAGCCCCCAGTGAAATCAGAGGTGAGAGCACAAAGCAATACAGTAGGCAGACTCCGGTTTTTTCGGGGGGGCGATGCTCGAGAATATCTGTGTGGACTCCTGAGGCTCGATCCCGCATTTGCGTATGCCGAGCCTCCTTCCTCAGGACCTTTG
>NW_011465293.1:0-508 GCF_000754665.1 Bison bison bison | reverse complement strand
TGGAAGCACCCACGGAGGCCACGTCTGGAATGTCGTGGTGAGACCGGCCTCATCCTGAGGTGCGACCGGAAGGTCGGGAACCCCTTCCAGACAAAGCAGGGGAGTCGACCCTCCTGTCGAGATCAGGAGGGTAGAAGGGTCTCAGAGGAAGTGGTGCCGGAAAAACCTCGGTGTTCCTCTCCAGGGGAGACCGGGGATGCCGGGGGAACTTTGTGGGGGGCGCATCAAGGGTGCCAAGTACCGCTTCGACCTCCAAGTCCTAGCGTGGGACTTCTCCTGAGACGCTGTAGCGGGAAAGGGCTTCATCTTGCGATGACGGGGGAACCACGTGGTTTTTCTCGAGTTGCGGCGGGATTCTCGAGTTAGGACGGGGAATTCGGGATGCCTCTTGTGTTGGCCCAGGGAAGTCCAATCTCCCATCCGAGTTGCGAAGGAAAGCTGGGGATTGCTCTCGAGTGACTGCAGGGCCAATAGACCTCATCTAGGCTTGTGTCCAGAAGCCAATGTT
>NW_011465292.1:0-503 GCF_000754665.1 Bison bison bison | reverse complement strand
AGCAGCATGATTCGTCACTGCTGAGCTAGATGCTTATTGCCTGCTGATTGCGTGGTTGGTGCTGCTCAGCTCTTTGAGTATTGGCCTCCTGAGGTCCCCTTTCGGGTGCCACCGCCCGGGACCAACCCCAGCTGATCCAGGGTATTCGAAAGAGAGATGGCCTAGGCGACTATTTATATGCTAATCAGAGATATCAAGAATAATAGTATGAGGATAACTCAGTAGAAAAATTCGGTGGAGAAAAAAGACTGAGTAGCTTGGATTACGCGGGAGACAAATAAATCTTCAAGACAAGAAGTTTGCACCACTTACGTAGGCCGCAGGCGCCCTATCGAAGAGCGGAAGGTGCCTCACCGTAGACACGTTCTCGAGAGGGTCTTAGCAGCCCAGGCATAATTAGTAAGCATGGTGGGTTCCGCTATCCAGATGGAGACACAGCTGGAAGTTAAAGGGAAAAATGACAAGGAACCTTATGAATTGGAGCTGAAAGTTAACTCTTTGAC
>NW_011465291.1:4657-5091 GCF_000754665.1 Bison bison bison | reverse complement strand
TGGAGCTCACTGGGTGGACTAAAGGGAGTCAAGCCTCCTGAGGCGTTTGGAGAGAGGTCGCGAGGTTGGCCTCTAGGCCATGCAGGAGACGAAGGCCCTCATCTCCGCGATGACGGGGGAGTCTCGGGGTGGTTCTCGAGCGGCGGCCCCAGGGTGCGGTTTCTCACGAGGTATGACGGCGAGGACAGTGAGCCTCTCGTGGGGCGCCAGGGAAGTCGGGTCTCCATGCGAGTGGCGAGGGGGAGCGCGTCATTGCTCTCGAGTCATGGTAGGGGAACCTGGCCTCGAGACGTGTTGAAGAAGGTCTCTCGAGGTCTTTCTCGGGTTGAGGCAGGAAACCCTGGCTTCCCTCGACTTGTGCAGGTGACCTAAGGGGGCTTCTCATGGTGGCTCTGAGAAGTCACGGAAACTGGTGGGTGGGGGGGGGCCTCGTC
>NW_011465291.1:0-424 GCF_000754665.1 Bison bison bison | reverse complement strand
GACGGCGAGGTCAGTGAGCCTCTCGTGGGGCGCCAGGGAAGTCGGGTCTCCATGCGAGTGGCGAGGGGGAGCGCGTCATTGCTCTCGAGTCATGGTAGGGGAACCTGGCCTCGAGACGTGTTGAAGAAGGTCTCTCGAGGTCTTTCTCGGGTTGAGGCAGGAAACCCTGGCTTCCCTCGACTTGTGCAGGTGACCTAAGGGGGCTTCTCATGGTGGCTCTGAGAAGTCAGGGAAACTGGTGGTGGGGGGGGGGGCCTCTCGGGACTCCACGGGGTTTGGTGCATTGGAAGAGGGCCTCATCTCCAGTTGAGGCAGGAACCTCAGGGTTCTTCTGATTTCAAACTCCGATCGCAGGGTCCCTGCAGACTGGGGACAGGAGAGTCAGGCCTCGTCTTGGGTTGAGGCATGGAACTCCGCTTGCCTC
>NW_011465290.1:0-526 GCF_000754665.1 Bison bison bison | reverse complement strand
CGTCTCCCCCGTGCTGCTCCACTGACTTGGAATCCTTCTCCCCTCTCGTCTCGTCTGACACGTTTTCTTTCCTGTGCGACCCTGTCTGGCTCCCCGGGCACCACTTCCCGGCGTTCTTCTCGTCTCGTCTCACCGCCCTCGTCTCGTGGAAATCATTCTCTGGGTCTCCGCTCTGTTCCCTAAGGACTCTGTCCATCCCTCCCTCCACTCATCTGGGGATCGACTGGCACCTAGGCAACCCCGGTCCGTGACAACCGTGGTTCCGTGTCTATCGAATGACATGCCGACCGCAGGGGGCTCGTGGACGCGTACGAGCCGTGGAAAGCTGGCACCGGGGAATCATCCCGAGGACACACCCTCCGGTTCCACGGTGCTCACGGGAGCGTTTGGGTCGTCGCCGTCGTCGCCGTATTCCCTAAGACGTACGCAGTCGCGTGGATTCAAACGGCGTCTATTGGGAAAGCACGGATCGCTCCCCGGATCACCGGAGAAGGCCACGGCAACCCACTCCAGTCCTCTCGCCTGG
>NW_011465289.1:0-530 GCF_000754665.1 Bison bison bison | reverse complement strand
GAGCCCAGACTTGGCAGCATGTCTGAGATGTATCTGTGCTCTGCTTTACAGCATGAACCCCTTAGACCTGTGGCCAGATTCTCTATGTAAGACGTAGAGAATAGACATAGAAGGGGTAAAGAATGCCATCTGTGGACTTTGAAAAAAGAGTTCCACCAACAATGCCCCAATAAATACGATGTTTAAACACAGTGATGTCCAAAATGAGTTGGGAAGTTTGCAAGACAATGCCTTAGAGCGCAAGAAGAAAATATTACTACATGTATCATTTCTTATCTCATGCTCTTATCTTATTCTTATCTTATGTTTTCCTTTTTACCTTTAAGTTAGTGTATACATATAATTCATAAATAAAAATATGCACATTGGGAAACTCTTGGTCAAAAAAATTTTGTTGATGGAATGCATAATCAAAACTTGTAGGGTGCTGCTTTAAATACGAACTTAAATTTAAACATAAACATTCATCATGTTTCCTATAAAAGCTTTATCTAAATTTTAATCTTATGGTCAAATTTGATAAATTTCAT
>NW_011465288.1:0-512 GCF_000754665.1 Bison bison bison | reverse complement strand
GATTTCAGACTCCGATCGCAGGGTCCCGCAGACTGGGGAAAGGAGAGTCAGGCCTCGTCTTGGGTTGAGGCATGGAACTCCGCTTGCCTCACAACATGTCCCCGGGGAGAGAGGCCGCTTGTCGAGCTGTATTTGGAACCTGGGGTTTTTTCCGAACGATGCACGGAAAACCTGCCCCTTCGTGTTGAATTCATTCACAGGGTGGAGTTCGGAGAGGTGTCCGGGCATCGGGTTCTTCTCAAGAGGGGACCGGTCAATCGGGGTCCTACGGAATGTGGAACCACCCACGAGGCCACGTCTGGAATGTCTTCGTGAGTCCGGCCTCATCCTGAGGTGCGACCGGAAGGTCGGGAACCCCTTCCAGACCAAGCAGGGGAGTCGACCCCCTGTCCAGATCAGGAGGGGAGAAAGGGCTCAGAGGAGGGGGTGCCGGAAAATCTCAGTGTTCCTCTCGAGGGAGACCGGGATTTCGGGGAACTTTGTGGGTCGCATCAAGGGTGCCAAGTGCCCTT
>NW_011465287.1:0-501 GCF_000754665.1 Bison bison bison | reverse complement strand
TGTCCTTTTCATTATAGGTGACTGGAATAGCAAAAGTAGGAAGTCAAGAAACACCTGGGGTAACAGGCAAATTTGGCCTTGGAATACGGAATGAAGCAGGGCAAAGACTAATAGAGTTTTGCCAAGAAAATGCACTGGTCATAGAAAACATCCTCTTCCAACAACACAAGAGAAGACTCTACACATGGACATCACCAGATGGTCAACACCGAAATCATATTGGTTATATTCTTTGCAGCCAAAGATGGAGAAGCTGGATAAATCAACAAAAACAAGACCAGGAGCTTACTGTGGCTCAGATCACGAACTCCTTATTACCAAATTTAGACTTAAATTGAAGAAAGTAGGGAAAACCACTAGACCATTCAGGTATGACCTAAGTCAAATCCCTTATGATTATACAGTGGAAGTGAGAAATATATTTAAGGGCCTAGATCTGATAGATAGAGTGCCTGATGAACTATGGACTGAGGTTCGTGACATTGTACAGGAGAAAGGGAT
>NW_011465286.1:0-529 GCF_000754665.1 Bison bison bison | reverse complement strand
GGACTCCCCTGGGTTTGGTGCATTGGAAGAGGGCCTCATCTCCAGTTGAGGCAGGAACCTCAGGGTTCCTCTGATTTCGGACTCCGATCGCAGGGTCCCTGCAGACTGGGGACAGGAGAGTCAGGCCTCGTCTTGGGTTGAGGCATGGAACTCCGCTTGCCTCTCGAGGTGTCCCTGGGGAGAGAGGCCACTTGTCGAGCTGGATTTGGAACCTGGGGGTTTTTTCGGTCGATGCACGGGCGAGTCACTGCCCCTTCGTGTTGACTTCATTCACAGGGTGGAGTTCGGAGAGGTGTCCGGGCATCGGCTTCTTATCTAGAGGGGACCGGGAAATCGGGGTGCTTCGCAATGTGGAAGCACCCGCGAGGCCACGTCTGGAATGTCGTCGTGAGACCGGCCTCATCCTGAGGTGCGACCGGAAGGTCGGGAACCCCTTCCAGACAAAGCAGGGGAGTCGACCCTCCTGTCGAGATCAGGAGGGTAGAAGGGGCTCAGAGGAAGTGGTGCCGGAAAACCTCGGTGTTCCTCT
>NW_011465285.1:0-586 GCF_000754665.1 Bison bison bison | reverse complement strand
TGCAGACTGGGGACAGGAGAGTCAGGCCTCGTCTTGGGTTGAGGCATGGAACTCGGCTTGCCTCTCGAGGTGTCCCCGGGGAGAGAGGCCACTTGTCGAGCGGTATTTGGAACCTGGGGGTCTTTTCCGGACGATGCACGGGCGAGTCACTGCCCCTTCGTGTTGACTTCATTCACAGGGTGGAGTTCGGAGAGGTGTCCGGGCATCGGGTTCTTATCAGGAGGGGACCAGGAAATCGGGGTGCTTAGCAATGTGGAAGCACCCACGAGGCCACGTCTGGAATGTCGTCGTGAGACCGGCCTCATCCTGAGGTGCGACCGGAAGGTCGGGAACCCCTTCCAGACAAAGCAGGGGAGTCGACCCTCCTGTGGAGATCAGGAGGGTAGAAGGGGCTCCGAGGAAGTGGTGCCGGAAAACCTCGGTGTTCCTCTCCTGTGAGACCGGGATGCCGGGGAACTTTGTGGGGGCGCATCAAGGGTGCCAAGTACCGTTTCGACCTCCAATTCCTAACGTGGGACTTCTCCTGAGACGCTGTAGCGGGACAGGGCTTCATCTTTCGATGACGGGGGAACCACGTGGTTTGTCT
>NW_011465284.1:0-536 GCF_000754665.1 Bison bison bison | reverse complement strand
ATGAAACATGTAAAATACCATGTAGGAAACGAGTTGCCAGTCCAGGTTCGATGCACGATGCTGGATGCTTGGGGCTGGTGCACTGGGACGGCCCAGAGGGTGGTATGGGGAGGGAGGAGGGAGGAGGGTTCGGGATGGGGAACACATGTATACCTGTGGCGGATTCATTTTGATATTTGGACAAAACTAATACAAATTATAGTAAAGAATTAAAAATAAAATAAAATTAGAAAAAAAAAAAAAAGACTTAGCCAAAGCCAGGCAGGGTTTTAAGGGCTGAGTACTGGATTCACTCATTCCAAGCCAAAGCTGTTACCATTGCCTCTATCATTTTACCTACCTTCCTTTCTCTTCCTTTCCCTCCCTTTTCAACCTAGACTTCACAGCCATCATTTTGTTCTATGGTAGCACACAGGACTTAAAGAAATACTTTGATCTTGTAGCATAGTATGACTGTACTTAACGTTCTTCAACTGTACACTTTGTTAAAATGGTGTATTTTAGTATAATCTTCTCTCTGAATCTTTGCCACCCCA
>NW_011465283.1:0-526 GCF_000754665.1 Bison bison bison | reverse complement strand
TCATCTCTCGATGACGGGGGAATCTCGGGGTTGTTCTCCAGCGGCGGCCCCAGTGTGCGGTTTCTCACGAGGTACGACGGCGAGGTCAGTGAGCCTCTCGTGGGGCGCCAGGGAAGTCGGGTCTCCATGCGAGTGGCGAGGGGGAGCGCGTCACTGCTCCCGAGCCATGGTAGGGGAATCTGGCCTCGAGACGTGTTGAAGAATGTCTCTCGAGGTCTTCCCGGGTTGAGGCAGGAAACCCTGGGTTCCCTCGACTTGTGCAGGTGACCTCAGGGGGCTTCTCATGGTGGCTCTGAGAAGCCAGAGAAACTGGAGGTGGGAGGGGCCTCTCGGGACTCCACTGGGTTTGGTGCATTGGAAGAGGGCCTCATCTCCAGTTGAGGCAGGAACCGCAGGGTACCTCTGATTTCAGACTCCGATCGCAGGGTCCCTGCAAACTGGGGACAGGAGAGTCAGGCCTCGTCTTGGGTTGAGGCATGGAACTCCGCTTGCCTCTCGAGATGTCCCCGGGGAGAGAGGCCGCTTG
>NW_011465282.1:0-520 GCF_000754665.1 Bison bison bison | reverse complement strand
CCCAGGATGTGATCTATCCTGGAGAAGGTTCCATGTAGCGTTTAAGGAAAGGTAAAATTCATTATTTTGGGGTGAAATGTCCTATAGATATCAATTAGGTCTAACTGGTCTATTGTATCATTTAAACTTTGTGTTTCCTTGTTAATTTCTGTTTAGTTAATCTATCCATTAGGTGTTGAGTGGGGTATTAAAGTCTCCCACTATTATTGTGTTATTGTTAATTCCCCTTTCATACTTGTTAGCATTTGTCTTACATATTGCAGTGCTCCTATGTTGGGTGCATATATATTTATAATTGTTATATCTTCTTCTTGGATTGATTCTTTGATCATTATGTAGTGTCATTCTTTGTCTCTTTTCACAGCCTTTGTTTTAAAGTCTATTTTATCTGATATGAGTATTGCTACTCCTGCTTTCTTTTGGTCTCTATTTGTGTGGAATATCTTTTTCCAGCCCTTCACTTTCAGTCTGTATGTGTCCCTTGTTTTGAGGTGGGTCTCTTGTAGACAACATATATAGG
>NW_011465281.1:0-520 GCF_000754665.1 Bison bison bison | reverse complement strand
ACAGGAGAGGTCAGGCCTCGTCTTGGGTTGAGGCATGGAACTCGCTTGCCTCTCGAGGTGTCCCCGGGAGGAGGCCACTTGGTCGAGCGGTATTTGGAACCTGGGGGCTTTCCGGACGATGCACGGGCGAGTCACTGCCCCTTCGTGTTGACTTCATTCACAGGGTGGAGTTCGGAGAGGTGTCCGGGCATCGGGTTCTTACCAAGAGGGGACCGGGAAATCGGGGTGCTTCGCAATGTGGAAGCAGCCACGAGGCCACGTCTGGAATGTCGTCGTGAGACTGACCTCATCCTGAGGTGCGACCGGAAGGTCGGGAACCCCTTCCAGACAAAGCAGGGGAGTCGACCCTCCTGTGGAGATCAGGAGGGTAGAAGGGGCTCAGAGGAAGTGGTGCCGGAAAACTTCGGTGTTCCTCTCCAAGGAGACCGAGATGCCAGGGAACTTGGTGGGGGCGCATCAAGAGTGCCAAGTACCGTTTCGACCTCCAATTCCTAACGTGGGACTTCTCCTGAGACGCTGT
>NW_011465280.1:0-547 GCF_000754665.1 Bison bison bison | reverse complement strand
CGGAAATACTTTTACTAAAAAAAAAAGAAAAACAAAAAAACAAAATTAAAAACAAAAAAAACAAAAAAAAACCCCCGCTACATTTCTTCGTACAATGCCACAGTGGAAGGAATACAGGCCTTTCAATATTGAGACCTAAATTTGCAAAAAAACTTGGAGCTTGGATTTTGTTTGTTTTGTTTTGTTTTGTTTGAATCAAACCACCACATCATTTAAAATTTTTACACGTTCTAATTATTCGGTTCCAAAACACCAAACTTGTACTGCACACGGTCCCCATGGAAAGGCCCCCTCAGCAGGACAGCCACAGATGCTGCCATGAAAGGGCAGCAGGGTGCCCTCCTCCCTTGTTTTCTGCCTGGGCGGCCACCGGGTTTTGAAACCCTTGCACCCTACTAAGATTCTAGGGTGCAATTCGCGGACCCTTCCCTTTCCCATCCCAGCAGGTGGTCAAGGGCCCGCTGGCCTCCAAAGTGCCAGAAGCAGGGCTGGGCCAGCCGGCCAGAGTTCAGGGTTCTGGCCCTTGGACTTGCAGCGGACACTAGGC
>NW_011465279.1:0-507 GCF_000754665.1 Bison bison bison | reverse complement strand
CAGTCACTCGAGAGCAATCCCCAGCTTTCCTCGCAACTCGATGAAGATTGGACTTCCTGGGCCAACACAAAGGGCATCCCGAAATTCCCCGTCGTAACTCCGAGAATCCCGCCGCAACTCGAGAAAAACACGTGGTTCCCCCGTCATTGCAAGATGAAGCCCTGTCCCGCTACAGCGTCTCAGGAGAAGTCCCACGTTAGGAATTGGAGGTCGAAACGGTACTTGGTAACCTTGATGCGCCTCCACAAAGTTCCCCGGCATCCCGGTCTCCCTGGAGAGGCACACCGAGGTTTTCCGGCACCACTTCCTCTGAGCCCCTTCTACCCTCCTGATCTCGACAGGAGGGTCGATTCCCCTGCTTTGTCTGGAAGGGGTTCCCGACCTTCCGGTCGCACCTCAGGATGAGGCCGGGCTCACGACGACATTCCAGACGTGGCCTCGTGGGTGCTTCCACATTGCGAAGCACCCCGATATCCCGGTCCCCTCTTGGTAACAACCCGATGCCCG
>NW_011465278.1:0-505 GCF_000754665.1 Bison bison bison | reverse complement strand
CAGAGTCCCGTGAACTGGGAACTAGTCAATATTAATATCTAGTAGTTTTGTTTTTGCTCCTCTACTGTAGACATGTCTAAGAGTCATCAACATGAAGCACAAAATGTTCATAGTGCCTCGGTTTGTTCTAAGGTAAAAATTGCTATATCGTTATATCTGTCACAAGCTTGTCAACAAGAAAGTACCTCGAAAGAACAGGAACAAAACGAACAATTAAATGTGATATGAGCTCTTAGATAAACTATGAACACTAATTACACTCTGAAATATCTGCCTATGAGAGTCTTGATTGAAGGCAGAGGAGAAGGGGACGACAGAGGCTAAGATGGTTGGATGGCATCACTGATTCGATGGACATGAGTTTGAGCAAGCCCCTGGAGTTGGTGATGGACACGGAAGCCCAGCGTCCTGCAGGCCACGGGGTCCCAAAGAGTCAGACACGACTGAGCCACTGAACTGAACTGAACATACAATCGTTTCTCCAGGTGTTTGGGTTACCCGAGTT
>NW_011465277.1:0-524 GCF_000754665.1 Bison bison bison | reverse complement strand
ACCTAAATTTTAGTCTAAAAAATTTAGGTAGTCTTGGTTTTTTTGTTTTTGTTTTGTTTTGTTTGAATCAAACCACCACATCATTTACAATTTTACACGTTCTAATTATTCGGTTCCAAAACACCAAACTTGTACTGCACACGGTCCCCATCGGAAAGGCCCCCTCAGCAGGACAGCCACAGATGCTGCCATGAAAGGGCAGCAGGGTGCCCTCCTCCCTTGTTTTCTGCCTGGGCGGCCACCTGGTTTTGAAACCCATGCACCCTACTAAGTTTCTAGGGTGCAATTCGTGGACCCTTCCCTTTCCCATCCCAGCAGGTGGTCAAGGGCCCGCTGGCCTCCAAAGTGCCAGAAGCAGGGCTGGGCCAGCCGGCCAGAGATCAGGGTTCTGGCCCTTGGACTTGCAGCGGACACTAGGCTGCTTGGGAAAACCGCGCGGCTCTGACCTTTCAGCAAAGGGGTGGAGCGGTAAAGGCCTTGAGCCCAAAGGCGAGGCCTTTCTGCGACCGCCAGGTTGTGCCAAC
>NW_011465276.1:0-547 GCF_000754665.1 Bison bison bison | reverse complement strand
GAGACCTCCAGGACAATATTAACGACTACAACATTCGAATCGATAGGGGTCCAGAAGAAGAAGACAAAAAGAAAGACCATGAGAAATACTTGAGGAGATAATAGTTGAAAACTTCCCTAAAATAGGGGAAGGAAATAAATCACCCAAGTCCAGAAACCCAGAGAGTCGCAAACAGGATAAACCCAAGGCGAAACACCCCAAGACACATATTAATCAAATTAACAAAGATCAAACACAAAGAACAAATATTAAAAGCAGCAAGGGAAAAACAACAAATAACACACAAGGGAAATCCCATAAGGATAACAGCTGATCTTTCAATAGAAACTCTTCAAGCCAGGAGGGAATGGCAAGACATACTTAAAATGATGAAAGAAAATAACCTACAGCCCAGATTATTGTACCCAGCAAGGATTTCATTCAAGTATGAAGGAGAAATCAAAAGCTTCTCAGACAAGCAAAAGCTGAGAGAATTCTGCACCACCAAACCATCTCTACAACAAATACTAAAGGATATTCTCTAGACAGGAAACATAAAAATGGTGTA
>NW_011465275.1:0-531 GCF_000754665.1 Bison bison bison | reverse complement strand
TCAGGGTTCCTCTGACTTCAGACTTCCATCGCAAGGTCCCTGCAGACTTGGGACAGGAGAGTCAGGCCTCGTGTTGGGTTGACGCATGGAACTCCGCTTGCCCCTCGAGGTGTTCCCAGGGAGACAGGCCACTTGTCGAGCGGTATTGGAACCTGGGGGTCTTTTCCCGACGATGCACGGGCGAGTCACTGCCCCTTCGTGTTGACTTCATTCACAGGGTGGAGTTCGAAGAGGTGTCCGGGCATCGGGTTCTTATCAAGAGGACCGGGAAATCGGGGTCCTTCGGAATGTGGAACCACCCACGAGGCCACGTCTGGAATGTCGTCGTGAGACCGGCCTCATCCTGAGGTGCGACCGGAAGGTCGGGAACCCCTTCCAGACAAAGCAGGGGAGTCGAGCCTCCTGTCCAGATCAGGAGGGTAGAAGGGGCTCAGAGGAAGTGGTGCCGGAAAACCTCGGTGTTCCTCTCGAGGGAGACCGGGATGTCGGGGAACTTTGTGGGTCGCATCAAGGGTGCCAAGTACCGTTTCG
>NW_011465274.1:0-557 GCF_000754665.1 Bison bison bison | reverse complement strand
AACCAAACAAAAAGAGGAAGAGATAGGGAATCTACTGATAAAGAAATTCCGAATAATGATAGTGAAATTGATCCAAAAATACTTGAAATTAAAAATGGAATCACAGATAAATAGCTTGGAGACAAGGATTGAGAAGATGCAAGAAAGGTTTAACAAGGACCTAGAAGAAATAAAAAAGAGTCAATATATAATGAATAATGCAAAAAATGAAATTAAAAACACTCTGGAGGCAACAAATAGTAGAATAACAGAGGCAGAAGATAGGATTAGTGAATTAGAAGATAGAATGGTAGAAATAAATGAATCAGAGAGAATAAAAGAAAAACGATTAAAAGAAATGAGGACAATCTCAGAGACCTCCAGGACAATATTAAATGCTACAACATTCGAATCATAGGGGTTCCAGAAGAAGAAGACAAAAAGAAAGATCATGAGAAAATACTTGAGGAGATAATAGTTGAAAACTTCCCTAAACTGGGGAAGGAAATAATCACCCAAGTCCAAGAAACCCAGAGAATCCCAAACAGGATAAACCCAAGGCGAAACACCCCAAGACA
>NW_011465273.1:0-501 GCF_000754665.1 Bison bison bison | reverse complement strand
GTGTGTGTGTGTATATATATACATATATAAACTTAATCACTTTTCTGTACACTTAGAAACTAACACAACTTTAGTAAATCAACTATACTTACAATAAAAAATAAATTATATAAAGTACCTAGCACTGATCCCAGAGAAAATATTCAGCAAATGACATGCATTATTTTATTCTTTCTTTCTTCCTTTTCCTTGGAAGATGTGTTCTTTCCTTCACTGGGACTGATGAGACAGTGATAAGACTGAGGGGTCAAACAGGGGGCTGTTCACCAAGTAAGGTGGAGGAGAAAAGGGGATAGATAAGTTTCATGCCCAGGCATGAAATATGATAGAAAAAGGAATTTCAGGAACTTCATAGGAAGTTATCTGTGGGACTCTCTGGGAGAATACTGTAAAGGATCTATGAAGATGCTGCTCTAGATGTAAATATTTTGTGGGTAATTTAGTAATACTAAATAGTATTAGTTTCAATAATAATGACAAATGCACACTTACAGAGAACTT
>NW_011465272.1:0-524 GCF_000754665.1 Bison bison bison | reverse complement strand
GTGGTTCCCCCGTCATCGCAAGATGAAGCCCTTTCCCGCTACAGCGTCTCAGGAGAAGTCCCACGTTAGGAATTGGAGGTCGAAACGGTACTTGGCACCCTTGATGAGCCCCCACCAAGTTCCCCGGCATCCCGGTCTCCCTGGAGAGGAACACCGAGGTTTTCCGGCACCACTTCCTCTGAGCCCCTTCTTCCCTCCTGATCTCGACAGGACGGTCGACTCCCCTGCTTTGTCTGGAAGGGGTTCCCGACCTTCCGGTCGCACCTCAGGATGAGGCCGGGCTCACGACGACATTCCAGACGTGGCCTCGTGGGTGCTTCCACATTGCGAAGCACCCCGATTTCCCGGTCCCCTATAGATAAGAACCCGATGCCCGGACACCTCTCCGAACTCCACCCTGTGAATGAAGTCAACACGAAGGGGCAATGACTCGCCCGTGCATCGTCCGGAAAAAACCCCCAGGTTCCAAATACAGCTCGACAAGTGGCCTCTCTCCCCGGGGACACCTCGAGAGGCAAGCGGAG
>NW_011465271.1:0-511 GCF_000754665.1 Bison bison bison | reverse complement strand
GTTAGAACTGGACATGGAACACAGACTAGTTCCAAATGGAAAGGAGTTCATCAAGGCTGTATATTGTCACCCTGTTTATTTAACTTATATGCAGAGTATATCATGAGAAACGCTGGACTGGAAGAAACTACAAGCTGGAATCAAGATTGCCGGGAGAAATATCAATAACCTCAGATATGCAGACTACACACCCTAATGGCAGAAAGTGAAGAGGACTAAAAAGCCTCTTGATAAAAGTGAAAGAGGAGAGTGAAAAAGTTGGCTTAAAGCTCAACATTCAGAAACGAAGATCATGGGATCTGGTCCCATCACTTCATGGGAAATAGATGGGCAAACAGTGGAAACAGTGTCAGACTTTATTTTGGGGGGCTCCAAAATCACTGCAGATGGTGACTGCAGCCACAAAATTAAAAGACGCTTAGTCCTTGGAAGGAAAGTTATGCCCAACTTAGACAGCATATTGAAAAGCAGAGATATTACTTTGCCAACAAAGGTCTGTCTAGTCAAGGCT
>NW_011465270.1:0-521 GCF_000754665.1 Bison bison bison | reverse complement strand
AGACAGGCCACTTGTCGAGCGGTATTTGGAACCTGGGGGTCGTTCTCCCGACGATGCACGGGCGAGTCACTGCCCCTTCGTGTTGACTTCATTCACAGGGTCGAGTTGGAAGAGGTGTCCGGGCATCGGGTTCTTATCAAGAGGGGACCGGGAAATCGGGGTCCTTCGGAATGTGGAACCACCCACGAGGCCACGTCTAGAATGTCGTCGTGAGACCGGCCTCATCCTGAGGTGCGACCGGAAGGTCGGGAACCCCTTCCAGACAAAGCAGGGCAGTCGACCCTCCTGTCCAGATCAGGAGGGTAGAAGGGGCTCAGAGGAAGTGGTGCCGGAAAACTTCGGTGTTCCTCTCGAGGGAGACCGGGATGTCGGGGAACTTTGTGGGTCGCATCAAGGGTGCCAAGTACCGTTTCGACCTCCAATACCTAACGTGGGACTTCTCCTGAGACACTGTAGCGGGAAAGGGCTTCATCTTGCGATGACGGGGGAACCACGTGGATTTTCTCGAGTTGCGGCAGGAT
>NW_011465269.1:0-513 GCF_000754665.1 Bison bison bison | reverse complement strand
CGAGCCGCACGACCCGCGACCGGACTCCAGCCTGCTCGACGCCGCCGCCCCCCCCACCCCCCGACCACCGCCAACACCAGACCAGCAAGCGCCTGGCGGGCCGGGGGCCCGAGGGGCGTTCCAGGACCCCCCATTGACTGGGAGGGCGTGCGTGCGTGCGTGCGCGCGGGGCCTGGGGGCTGGGCTGAGGGGTGCGGAGGTCTCGGCGCCCTCCCACCCGCGGCCACTCCAGACCCGGCCGCGCTCGCTGAGCCGGGCTCCCCCCGATCCCATTCGCTGTTCAGGCCCGCGCGGCCCCTGAGGTGTCGGTCTTCGGCGCCCGCCGCCTCCCAACCCCCGCGGCCCAGGGGCCTCTGAACCTCCTGCGGGCCTAGACGCAACGAAACTTGAGCGCCCAACTTGCCCGGCACCTGTCCGGTGCCCAAACCCACCAGAAGCCAGGGAGGCGCGGTCGACCGGAGCGCCTCAGCCCCTCCCCTTCGCACTACCGAGGCCCCCCCTTTGCCCCCACGC
>NW_011465268.1:0-519 GCF_000754665.1 Bison bison bison | reverse complement strand
AATTATATAGCAACAGTGTATCATGCTTGAGGACAGTTTCTCCTCCCTGAAAACCTTACTGACGAATCCTTATATTTTAGAAGCTATATTATGGGAGTGGGTCTGGTAGGATCTTTCTATTGTTAACTTCTAATCCTGTTATCCTAAAATATAAATTGTGGGAGTAGGTCTGGAAAATTTTCACAAATTTCAGACATGCTTTTGATGTATTATAATAACTAATTAAAATGTATGTAACTCCCTGGCTAACACTAGCAAGGGGGGCATTCTCTGGCCCCCTTCTGATGTCCATGTCAGAAGCTTTCTCTGTTCCTTTTCTTACTTTAATAAAACTCTGATATACAAGAACTCTCGAGTGATCAAGCCTGGTCCTTAGTCCTGAAGTTAAATCTTCTTCTCAGAGATCAGGAATCCAGCACTATCCATCTAAGCTTTTAGAGAAGGAGAAGTTTCCATACCACAGGAAACCCTCTCAGAGGTTGATTCAGTGGGCCTCTTTGGAATCTCAGAGGGTGGTAT
>NW_011465267.1:0-523 GCF_000754665.1 Bison bison bison | reverse complement strand
TTCCATTCGTCTGCTGATGGACATCTAGGTTGCTTCCATGTCCTGGCTATTATAAACAGTGCTGTGATGAACATTGTGGTACACGTGTCTCTTTCAATTCTGGTTTCCTTGGTGTGTATGCCCAGCAGTGGATTCCTGGGTCATAATTAATCCTTTAATTTTCAATTTTACAACCTATTACCTTGCAAAATATGACCCTATTTTTAAAGTCATATTTCATATTTTTAAATATATTTTGTGATTGATTGTGTTTTGTATTTTTAATATTGTATTTCATAGAGTCTACCCTCTACTCTAGATTTTTTTTTACTTAAATTTAAGTAATTTACTTGTTTTAATTGGAGGCTAATTACTTTACAAAATTGTAGTGGTTGTTGCCATACATTGACATGAATCAGCCATGGATGTATCAGTTCAGTTCAGTTCAGTTGCTCAGTTGTGCCCGACTATTTGCGACCCCACACGCTGCAGCATGCCAGGCCTCCGTGTCCATCAACAACTGCTGGAGTCTACCCAAACCCAT
>NW_011465266.1:0-560 GCF_000754665.1 Bison bison bison | reverse complement strand
AGTATGAGGATAGCTCAGTGAGGAAATTCGAGTGGAGAAAAGAGGCTGAATAATTCAGCCAGAAGTAAGAGAAGAACGACATGGTGAAACCAGGTTTCGGTGAACAAGGCCCGCACTTTTATTTTTTCAAAGTAGTTTTTTATACCTTAAGTTATGCATAGAGGATAATGGGGAAGGGGTAGAGTCTTGCAGCAAACCAGGCTTTCTTCCTGCAAACTTATGCAAAAGCTTAGGTGATTGGCATCATCTTCTGGCCCAGAGGCCTGTTAATATTTTAAGACCTTTTCTTCAGAAAACTTATTTTTCTCTAAAGGTGGTTGGTCAGGAGCCACCCTCCAAAAAAGCATTAGATACAGTTGCATTCCTACAGAGCAAAGGTGTGGTGGGCTATAACAAGAAAAAGAATTAACTCAAAAGTCCCAGGTTACAAATATTAAAGCTACTACTTACACCAATTATATTAATCAATCCACTGCCAGGGACACAGCAGGTAAGGGATATGGAACCTTAGCAGCAAATAATGGCCCAACAAGTGAAAAACCATTCACCAATACAATTTC
>NW_011465265.1:0-517 GCF_000754665.1 Bison bison bison | reverse complement strand
AACGTACAGGAACAAGACAAGGGTGCCCACTTTCTACCATTACTATTCAACATAGTTTTGGAAGTTTTGGCCACAGCAATCAGAGCAGAAAAAGAAATAAAAGGAATCCAAATTGGAAAAGAAGAAGTAAAACTCTCACATTTGCAGATGACATGATCCTCTACATGAAAACCCTAAAGATTCCACCAGAGAATTACTAGAAATAATCAATGACTATAGTAAAGTTGCAGGATATAAAATCAACACCCAGAAATCCCTTGCATTCCTATACACTAATAATGAGAAAACAGAAAGAGAAATTAAGGAAACAATTCCATTCACCATTGCAACGGAAAGAATAAAATACTTAGGAATATATCTACCTAAAGAAACTAAAGACCTATATATAGAAAACTATAAAACACTGGTGAAAGAAATCAAAGAGGACACTAATAGATGGAGAAATATACCATGTTCATGGATTGGAAGAATCAATATAGTGAAAATGAGTATACTACCCAAAGCAATTTATAGATTC
>NW_011465264.1:0-515 GCF_000754665.1 Bison bison bison | reverse complement strand
GATGGACACAGGATGAGTCCAGTTTGGGACACGCTGTGTTTCAAGTGCCTCTGCAAGTCTTTGTGTCAAAAGCCTCAGGGCAGCTAAAGATACAGGCTGAAGCCCAGAAATGTAGTGTGGCCTGGGATTTGGGAATTCTCAGCCATAGGGAAGGAGGAACCCTAGGATAGCACGGGGAAGTGGGACAGGAGTGGACTTGGACAAGAAGCCAGGATGGCAAGCCAGTCAGGACTCTCCTTAATTTTTTTTCTTTCAATTTTTCCTTTTTTTAAAAAAATTTTATTTATTTTTTATTGAAGGATAATTGCTTTACAGAATTTTGTTGTTTTCTGTCAAACTTCAACATGAATCAGCCATAGATATACATATATCCCTCCCTTTTGAACCTCCCTCAGTTATAAATACCAATGGCTTCAGGGAAAAAAAATATGTATATATTGCTCATGTGACCGAAACATCAGAAACAGTTGGGTCCAGGTGCTCTCCAGGTTGAGGGCTTGGGATGCTCTTCCTCC
>NW_011465263.1:0-509 GCF_000754665.1 Bison bison bison | reverse complement strand
ACCTAATTGATATCTATACGGACATTTCTATCCCAAAACAATGAATTTCTACCTTTTCTCAAGCGCACATGGAACCTTCTCCAGGATAGATCACATCCTGGGACCATAAATCTAGCCTTGGTAAATTACAAAAAAATAGAAATCATTCCAAGCATCTTTTCTGACCACAATGCAGTAAGATTAGATCTCAATTACAGGAGAAAAACTATTAAAAATTCCAACATATGGAGGCTGAACAACACGCTGCTGAATATCCAACAAATCACAGAAGAAATCAAAAAAGAAATCAAGATTTGCATAGAAACTAATGAAAATGAAAACACAACAACCCAAAACCTGTGGGACACTTTAAAAGCAGTCCTAAGGGGAAAGTTCATAGCAATACAGGCATACCTCAAGAAACAAGAAAAAAGTCAAATAAATAACCTAACCCTACACCTAAAGCAACTAGAAAAGGAAGAAATGAAGAACCCCAGGGTTAGTAGAAGGAAAGAAATCTTAAAAATTAG
>NW_011465262.1:0-541 GCF_000754665.1 Bison bison bison | reverse complement strand
TCTTTTTTTTTTTTTAACTATTGTATTTTTGTAAATTCCAAACTCTACTCTTAGATTTTAATTTTTGCTTTCTGGTGTTAGTTATCAATTTGTACCTGTACTTTCTTTATAATTTTCGTCCACCTTGTTTGTTTTGTTTGTTCGTTCTTTCTTCTCTTTCTTATTCCTTCTTCTTTCTTTTAACATTCGTATTTTTGAAATTCCAAACTCTACTCTAGATTTTTAATTTTTGCTTTTATGTATTTGTTACCAATTTTGTACCTTTAAGGACCCAATCTTCAGGACCCATTTTTCACTAGGGAGTGAGATTACTGGCTTGACTGCTCTCTCTCCCTTTGGACCCTCCTTTTTCTCTACCACGTCGCCTGTGTCTCCTCCCTAACCCCTCTCTACTCTACCCAACTCTGTGAATTTCTGTGTGTTCCAGATGGTGGAGAACACTTAGGGAACTGATTACTGGCTGGATCTGTCTCCCTCCTTTTCATTCCCCCCTTTTATCCTTCTGGCCACCTCTGTTACCTTCCTCCTTCTTCTCTTCTCT
>NW_011465261.1:0-604 GCF_000754665.1 Bison bison bison | reverse complement strand
GCGGATCCAGGGTATTCGAAGGAGAGATGGCCTAGGCGACTATTTATATGCTAATCAGAGATGTCAAGAATAATAGTATGAGGAGAGCTCAGTAGGAAAATTCGGTGGAGAAAAGAGACTGAGTAGCTTGGTTTACGCGGAAGACCAATCAAACTTCAAGACAAGAAGTTTCCACCACTGACGTAGGCCGCAGGCGCCCTCTCGAATAGCGGAAGGTGCCTCACCCTAGACACCTTCTCGAGTGGGTCTTAGCAGCCCAGGCATAATTAGTAAGCGTGGTGGGTTCCGCGCTCAAGATGGAGACTCAGCTGGAATTTAAAGGGAAGAATGACAAGAAACTTTATGAATTGGAGCTGTAAGTTAACTCTTTGACAGAGAGAGCGAGATGGTGTGGGGGACAGCCCCCAGGGAAATCAGAGGTGAGAGCACAAAGCAATACAGTAGGTAGACTCTGGTTTTTCTGGGGGGGAGATGCTCGAGAATATCCGGGTGGACTCCTGAGGCTCGATCCCGCATTTGCGTATGCCGAGCCTCCTTCCTCATGACCTGTGTCCAGAGTGGAATGCCTCCCCGGCTCCCGGCACATGATCAGTGCATGCTCAGT
>NW_011465260.1:0-513 GCF_000754665.1 Bison bison bison | reverse complement strand
TACCATGACTCGAGAGCAATGACGCGCTCCCCCTCGCCGCTCGCATGGAGACCCGACTTCCCTGGCACCCCACGAGAGGCTCACTGACCTCGCCGTCGCACCTCGTGAGAAACCCGCTCCTGGGGCCGCCGCTTGAGAACCACCCCGAGACTCCCCCGTCATCGCGGAGATGAGGGCCTTCGTCTCCTGCATGGCCTAGAGGCCAACCTCGCGACCTCTCTTCAAACGCCTCAGGAGGCTTGACTCCATTTAGTCCATCAACCCAGTGAGCTCCAAGAGATACCCGTCGCGACTCGAGAGCAGAGCGGGGTTCTTTGCTTCCGCTCGAGATGAATGCCTGTCTCCCCGGGTCCCTCTGGAATGCAACCCCGAGACCCCGGTCACCACAGAAGAGGAACATTGGCTTCTGGACACAAGCCTAGATGAGGTCTATTGGCCCTGCAGTCACTCGAGAGCAATCCCCAGCTTTCCTTCGCAACTCGAATGGAAGATTGGACTTCCCTGGGCAAACAC
>NW_011465259.1:0-528 GCF_000754665.1 Bison bison bison | reverse complement strand
AGCAGTATTTATCAAAAATCACAAGGCTCACACTGACACAGACATCAATCCAGACAGACAAGACAAGACATCTTCCAGTTTTCCGCCTGAGATGGAAAAGATTTCTTTGAGCCGTTTTTTCTGGGGAGTGGGGGGTGGGGCTGGCGGCCAGGCAGGCTTTGGGAAGGAGCTCCTGGTTTGGAATTGCATATGAAAAGAACCAGCTTTCCGGGTTCCAAGGAATCAAGTTTCCTTGGAAACCAACTTTGTCCGCTTCTATAGAATATCATGGCCTTCCTAGGTCAGGTCATCTTTCCTTTCCGTAGTCCTCGTTGGATCCCTGAATTCTAGACAGCTTGGATTGCCTCTGTGGGCTGGATGGATTGTCCTCCCGTTTCACCGGGCGGCGGGAGCGAGGTCCCAGAGGCTCTCCTGGAACCGGGCGTGGGGGCGGGGCTCACTGGGAGCCCGTGGTGAAGGTGGGCAGCGCACCGGGAGCGCGCCCGGGGCGGGGCGAAGCCGGGCGGCGCGGGTTGGGAGTCGGGTCGT
>NW_011465258.1:0-554 GCF_000754665.1 Bison bison bison | reverse complement strand
CTTATATACCCTAAGTTACACATAGAGGAGTAATAGGGGATGCAAAGTCAGCAGTCTTTGTATTCTTATCAAAAACCAGGATTTCTTTCCTGCAAATTTATCGTATACAAATGGTTCAGGTGATTTACATCATCTTCTGGCCAGAAGGCCTACTAACATTTTTAGGACTCTTGACAAGGACTTATCAACAAAGACTTATTTTCTCTAAGTAATTATTTTAAGGTTTGGCGCCATCTTCCGAAAGATAAAATTGCATTTCTATAGGGTGGATGTGTAATGGGTTTACAACAAAGAAAAGAATTTATTACCTTAAGGGTCTAAAGTTACTAACACCAAGGCCACTACTTATTTTTTCTACATACCAACTATATTAATTAATACACATTCAAGGATACAATTCAGGGGATGTGAAAACTTGGCAACAAGCATTGGCTCATCAATGAAATCCTTTACTAGTTTATTCTGACAGTTTCTAACTCTCTGAGAGGTTCTAAGCTATTTGAATATCTTAAGCTTCCCGTGCCTCTCGAGGCTGGGAGACTGTAAACAATCGT
>NW_011465257.1:0-547 GCF_000754665.1 Bison bison bison | reverse complement strand
TTCAGGTGCCTCTTGTGTTGCCCAGGCAAGTCCAATCTTCACTCGAGTTGCGAAGGAAGCTGGGGGATTGCTCTCGAGTGACTGCAGGGCCAAGAGACCTCATCTAGGCTTGTGTCCAGAAGCCAATGTTCCTCTCCAGGGGCGACAGGGATCTCGGGGTTGCATTCCAGACGCACCCGGGGAGACAGGCATTCATCTCGAGTGGAAGCAAAGAACCCCGCTCTGCTCACGAATCGCGACGGGTATCTCTTGGAGCTCACTGGGTGGACTCAACGGAGTCAAGCCTCCTGAGGCGTTTGGAGAGAGGTCGCGAGATTGGTGTCCAGGCCATGCAGGAGACGAAGGCCCTCATCTCTCGATGACGGGGGAATCTCGGGGTTGTTCTCGAGCGGCGGCCCCAGTGTGCGGTTTCTCACGAGGTACGACGGCGAGGTCAGTGAGCCTCTCGTGGGGCGCCAGGGAAGTCGGGTCTCCATGCGAGTGGCGAGGGGGAGCGCGTCACTGCTCCCGAGCCATGGTAGGGGAATCTGGCCTCGAGACGTGTTGA
>NW_011465256.1:0-526 GCF_000754665.1 Bison bison bison | reverse complement strand
CCTGAGGCGTTTGGAGAGAGGTCGCGAGATTGGACTCCAGGCCAAGCAGGAGACGAAGGCCTCATCTCTCGAGTGCGGGGGAAGTCTCGGGGTTGTCTCGAGCGGCGGCCCCAGTGTGCGGTTTCTCACGAGGTACGACGGCGAGGGTCAGTGAGCCTCTCCGTGGGGGCGGCCAGGGGAAGTCGGGGTCTCCATGCGAATGGCGAGGGGGAGCGCGTCATTGCTGCCGAGCCATGGTAGGGGAATCTGGCCTCGGACGCGGTGAAGAAGGTCTCTCGAGGTCTTTCTCGGGTTGAGGCAGGAAACCCTGGGTTCCCTCGACTTGTGCAGGTGACCTCAGGGAGCTTCTCATGGTGGCTCTGAGAAGCCAGGGAAACTGGAGGTGGGAGGGGCCTCTCGGGACCCCACTGGGTTTGGTGCATTGGAAGAGGGCCTCATCTCCAGTTGAGGCAGGAACCGCAGGGTACCTCTGATTTCAGACTCCGATCGCAGGGTCCCTGCAGACTGGGGACAGGAGAGTCAGGCC
>NW_011465255.1:0-575 GCF_000754665.1 Bison bison bison | reverse complement strand
CGAGGTGGGGGGACCGGAGCGTGCGTGCGCCGCGTGTGCGCGCGGTCGGTCCCCGCGGTGTGGTGAGCCTTGGGGCAAAGGGGGAAGGTGTCGGGGGCGCGACGTCCGGTCGGCCCCGGCTTCCCCAGCCCCGCAGCCCGTGGTGCGGGAGAGCCTATCGCGCCCGCCCTCTCCCCACGAGCCGCAGCCGGTGGCGGCGTGCGGTCACGGTCGGGGCCGCCTCGCTCGAGAGCGTGATCCCCAGGATGTCGGGCCTCGGGGTGGCAGACTTAGATCGGAAGACGGATCTGTCGAGGACGGATGGCGGAAGACGGGTTCGGGCGGCTCGCCGGCCCTGGCGGCGGGGCCGGGTCGTGGGGGCCCGCTCTGGGGCTGGCCGGGACCGGTCGGCGTCCCAGGCGTGTCGCGGGACCGCCCTCGTGTGTGGGTGGCGGTGGGACCCCGCGCTGGTTTTCCTGGTGGCCCGGCCGTGTTCCCGGTGTCTTTGTGGTCCCCGGATCGGCCGCCCGCGGCCGTGTCCCGCGGCCCCCGCCGTGCGTGCTTGCCGGCCCCTCCCCGCCGCTGCCGGCCTCTCC
>NW_011465254.1:0-531 GCF_000754665.1 Bison bison bison | reverse complement strand
GAGCCTGTGCTGCAGAAGCTCTCTATCCCCAAGTGGAAGTGCTCATTTCCCCACTTATCTGAGGGGGCAACAGGTCAAGATAACACGATGTACTGAGAAATGACTGGGTCCTTCCAGGGTTTACATGTCCTTAGAGTAATAGGTCCAGAGGACCCCTGACTCCTGCCTGGAGACTTCCGTTCCCCACCAGACGGAAGTTCATGAAGACAGAAGAGCATTTACCCTCCTCGCTGTCATAGCCCCAGCGCTTAGCTCAGAGCCCCTCCTGTCAGGTGTTCTCAATAAATACCCCACGGACGTAAAACCTGCTTGCAGCCAGTGGTGCAACTGGAAGCAGTTTTGTCCCCGAGGGACACTGGACAGTGTCTGGAGAAGTTTTTGTCGTTATACCTCATGAGGAAGGGGTGGAGAGGACCGATACGACGGGCTACCTGGTGGAGGTCAGGGATGCTGGTAAAACCCTAGGATGGACAGGACAGCTTCCATAACAATTTCCCAAAGTATCAACCCTGCTGAGGTTGAGAAACTCTG
>NW_011465253.1:0-543 GCF_000754665.1 Bison bison bison | reverse complement strand
TACTAACGCATATATATGGAATTTAGAAAGAATGGTAACAATAACCCTGTGTACGAGACAGCAAAAGAGACACTGATGTATAGAACAGTCTTATGGACTCTATGGGAGAGGGAGAGGGTGGGAGATTTGGGCGAATGCCATTGAGACATGTAAAATATCATGTATGAAACAAGTTGTCAGTCCAGGTTCGATGCACGATACTGGATGCTTGGGGCTAGTGCACTGGGACGACCCAGAGGGATGGTATGGGGACGAGGAGGGAGGAGGGTTCAGGATGGGGAACACATGTATACCTGTGGTGGATTCATTTTGATATTTGGGAAAACTAATACAATTATGTAAAATTTAAAAATAAAATAAAAATCAAAATAAATAAATAAATAAAAATAAATAAATAAAAGTTCAGTTCTACAGACTTTTAAGCAGTAGGTGTTAGAAATAAATCAAAAGCCCCAATGGTAAACTACATGTTACCCTTACAACCCTTTGAATTCAATATATCCACCCAAAGAGGAAACTGAAAATTTAGATACATTGCAACTT
>NW_011465252.1:0-508 GCF_000754665.1 Bison bison bison | reverse complement strand
TATGTATGCATACACACTATATATACATACATACAATACATATGAAATTACATCTGAAGAACTAGGTTCTATGTTTATGTAAATAGTACCAGAATGGGTAACAGCTATTTTCCTTTATGAATGGGTTGTGAGAAGAAAAACTACCAATGAAACTCATAAAAGAAGGACTGAGAATGGTGTTTTCAATTTCCTTGGTGTAAAGTCATTTCCCCCAGATTAAATTGTCTGTCACTACCTTCCTGGCTGGTTTCTCTCAGATTTAGATTTCTTGGAGTCCTCTCGAATTCATTTCTATGTTTTTGGATGCTTTATTAACTGTATATGGCTGACACTTAATTTTATTGATAGAATTTGGTAAACATTAACAGATTACATGCTTCCCTTCTCCCTTCCCCTCATCCCACATGACTCCTCTCTGCTTTCCCCACCTTGGCCCCAGAGACAAGAACACTTATTACTTTGTTTTATAGTCATCCTGAAAATAGGCACCAGCTCCCGTGTGTGTAGC
>NW_011465251.1:0-571 GCF_000754665.1 Bison bison bison | reverse complement strand
CCTCATCTCCAGTTGAGGCAGGAACCTCAGGGTTCTCTGATTTCAGACTCCGATCCCCAGGGTCCTGGATACTTGGGGAAAGGAGAGTCAGGCCTCGTCTTGTGCTGAGGCATGGAACTCCGCTTGCCTCTCGAGGTGTTCCCGGGGAGATAGGCCACTTGTCGAGTGGTATTTGGAACCTGGGGGTCTTTTCCCGACGATGCACGGACGAGTCACTGCCCCTTCGTGTTGACTTCATTCACAGGGTGGAGTTCGAAGAGGTGTCCGGGCATCGGGTTCTTATCAAGAGGGGACCGGGAAATCGGGGGTCCTTCGGAATGTGGAACCACCCACGAGGCCACGTCTGGAATGTCGTCGTGAGACCGGCCTCATCCTGAGGTGCGACCGGAAGGTCGGGAACCCCTTCCAGACAAAGCAGGGGAGTCGACCCTCCTGTCCAGATCAGGAGGGTAGAAGTGCATCTGAGGAAGTGGCGCCGGAAAACCTCGGTGTTCCTCTCGAGGGAGACCGGGATGCCGGGGAAACTTTGTGGGTCGCATCAAGGGTGCCAAGTACCGTTTCGAACTCCAAT
>NW_011465250.1:0-500 GCF_000754665.1 Bison bison bison | reverse complement strand
ATTTGTAATATCACAGCAGCAATAACCAGTGTTACAATTGGTGTATAACCTCCTAGTTTTCTGAAAGTATTTGCCACGGCAATAAGAACTGTAAGGGAGTCGTTTGGAAAGGAAGCAGCAAGATGTTGATCCATTTATCAAACATTTGTGCTGTCAGGAGAGACTTTACCTTTTACATCAACAGAAGAAAAAATAAATTGGAAGTACTCTAGAAATATGGAGATTATGATTTTTCACTCAGGTAATTTGCAAAGTGTTTTAGTGAACATCAGATGCAGCTAATGAAAAAAGTTAGCACTTTTTAAAATAAGAAAATTGGTTTTCATATATCTTTTAAACTTCAGTCTTCAAAATTTGCATTATTCTTGTCCCCAAATTAGTGATTGCTACTTTTATCTAACCAATATTCTCCCCTCCTACTGTTCTTTTTTTTTTTTTGATAAGATCATGAACATCTTTACCCAGAGCCCTTAATCTCAGATAGTCATACAGGTAAGGAG
>NW_011465249.1:0-522 GCF_000754665.1 Bison bison bison | reverse complement strand
CCTTCGGAATGTGGAACCACCCACGAGGCCACGTCTGGAATGTCGTCGTGAGACCGGCCTCATCCTGAGGTGCGACCGGAAGGTCGGGAACCCCTTCCAGACAAAGCACGGGAGTCGACCCTCCTTGCGAGATCAGAAGGGTAGAAGGGGCTCAGAGGAAGTGGTGCCGGAAAACCTCGGTGCTCCTCTCGGGGGAGACCGGGATGTTGGGAAACTTTGTGGGTCGCCTCAAGGGTGCCAAGTACCGTTTGGACCTCCAATTCCTAACGTGGGACTTCTCCTGAGACGCTGTCGCGGGAAAGGGCTTCATCTTGCGATGACGGGGGAACCACGTGGTTTTTCTCGAGTTGCAGCGGGATTCTCGAGTTACGACCGGGAATTCAGGATGCCTCTTGTGTTGGCCCAGGGAAGTCCAATCTTCCATTCGAGTTGCGAAGGAAAGCTGGGGATTGCTCTCGAGTGACTGCAGGGCCAATAGACCTCATCTAGGCTTGTGTCCAGAAGCCAATGTTCCTCTCCAGG
>NW_011465248.1:0-543 GCF_000754665.1 Bison bison bison | reverse complement strand
ATGCCTCAACCCAAGACGAGGCCTGACTCTCCTGTCCCCAGTCTGTAGGGACCCTGCGATCGGAGTCTGAAATCAGAGGAACCCTGAGGTTCCTGCCTCAACTGGAGATGAGGCCCTCTTCCAATGCACCAAACCCCGTGGAGTCCCGAGAGGCCACCCCCCCCCGCCTCCAGTTTCCCTGACTTCTCAGAGCCACCAGGGGAACCACCATGAGGTCACCTGCACAAGTCGAGGGAAGCCAGGGTTTCCTGCCTCAACCCGAGAAAGACCTCGAGAGACCTTCTTCAACACGTCTCGAGGCCAGGTTCCCCTACCATGACTCGAGAGCAATGACGCGCTCCCCCTCGCCACTCGCATGGAGACCCGACTTCCCTGGCGCCCCACGAGAGGCTCACTGACCTCGCCGTCGTACCTCGTGAGAAACCGCACCCTGGGGCCGCCGCTCGAGAACCACCCCGAGACTCCCCGGTCATCGCGGAGATGAGGGCCTTCGTCTCCTGCATGGCCTAGAGGCCAACCTCGCGACCTCTCTCCAAACGCCTC
>NW_011465247.1:0-519 GCF_000754665.1 Bison bison bison | reverse complement strand
ACACACACACACACACACACACACACACACACACACACTTGAGTGTGGTCTTTGGTAATACTTGTGTTCGTAGGTGGCTGGGTTGAGCCCAACTTTGATACGACCCATGGACTGCGGCCCATCTGGCTTCTCTGTCCGTGGCATTTCCCAGGCGAGGATACTGGAGTGGGTTGCCATTTCCTTCTCCGGCGGGATCTTCCCGACCCAGGGATCAAACCCCCAGTCTCCTGCGCGCGGATGCCTTGCCATCTGAACCAGGACATTGCTCATTCCCTAGGCAAAATACAAAGAATAGAGCTCGTGTTCTACTAAATGGAAAGATGATTTCAAAAACAGAAGCTGTCCTTTGTTGGCATCTTTGAATCTTTATGTAGTTTTCGTGGATTTTTACTGTTAAGGCTAAGTGAACAAGGCAAGAGAGAAACCCCAGAATTGAAAAGCAATTGACGTTTTTGAAAGAAACATGTGCAGGTGAAGCTCTCTTCCTTTTCGAGAGATGGTTAAATGCAAAATCTTGAT
>NW_011465245.1:0-558 GCF_000754665.1 Bison bison bison | reverse complement strand
TCTGGACACAAGCCTAGATGAGCTCTATTGCCCCTGCAGTCACTCGAGAGCCAATCCCCAGCTTTCCTCCGCAACTCGAATGGAAGATTGGACTTCCCTTGGCCAACACAAGAGGCATCCTGAATTCCCCGTCGTAACTCGAGAATCCCGCCGCAACTCGAGAAAAACCACGTGGTTCCCCCGTCATCGCAAGATGAAGCCCTTTCCCGCTACAGCGTCTCAGGAGAAGTCCCACGTTAGGACTTGGAGGTCGAAACGGTACTTGGCACCCTTGATGCGCCCCACAAAGTTCCCCCGGCATCCCGGTCTCCCCTGGAGAGGAACACCGAGGTTTTCCGGCACCACTTCCTCTGAGCCCCTTCTACCCTCCTGATGTCGACAGGAGGGTCGACTCCCCTGCTTTGTCTGGAAGGGGTTCCCGACCTTCCGGTCGCACCTCAGGATGAGGCCGGGCTCACGACGACATTCCAGACGTGGCCTCGTGGCTGCTTCCACGTTGCGAAGCACCCCGATTTCCCGGTCCCCTCTTGATAAGAACCCGATGCCCGGACACCTCTC
>NW_011465244.1:0-508 GCF_000754665.1 Bison bison bison | reverse complement strand
AGGATTAGTGAATTAGAAGATAGAATGTAAGAATAAAATGAAATCAGAGAGGATAAAAGAAAAACGAAATTAAAGAAATGAGGACAATCTCAGAGACCTCCAGGACAATATTAAATGCTACAACATTCGAATCATAGGGGTTCCAGAAGAAGAAGACAAAAGAAAGACCATGAGAAAATACTTGAGGAGATAATAGTTGAAAACTTCCCTAAAATGGGGAAGGAAATAATCACCCAAGTCCAGAAACCCAGAGAGTCCCAAACAGGATAAACCCAAGGCGAAACACCACAAGACACATATTAATCAAATTAACAAAGATCAAACACAAAGAACAAGTATTAAAAGCAGCAAGGGAAAAACAACAAATAACACACAAGGGAATTCCCATAAGGATAACAGCTGATCTTTCAATAGAAACTCTTCAAGCCAGGAGGGAATGGCAAGACATACTTAAAATGATGAAAGAAAATAACCTACAGCCCAGATTATTGTACCCAGCAAGGATTTC
>NW_011465243.1:0-512 GCF_000754665.1 Bison bison bison | reverse complement strand
CAACTCGAATCGAAGATTCGGACTCCCCTGGGCCAACACAAGAGGCATCCTGAATTCCCCGTCGTAACTCTAGAATCCTGCCGCAACTCGAGAAAATCCACGTGGTTCCCCCGTCATCGCAAGATGAAGCCCTTTCCCGCTACAGTGCTCAGGAGAAGTCCCACGTTAGGTATTGGAGGTCGATACGGTACTTGCCACCCTTGATGCGACCCACAAAGTTCCCCGACATCCCGGTCTCCCTCGAGAGGAACACCGAGGTTTTCCGGCACCACTTCCTCTGAGCCCCTTCTACCCTCCTGATCTGGACAGGAGGGTCGACTCCCCTGCTTTGTCTGGAAGGGGTTCCCGACCTTCCGGTCGCACCTCAGGATGAGGCCGGTCTCACGACGACATTCCAGACGTGGCCTCGTGGGTGGTTCCACATTCCGAAGGACCCCGATTTCCCGGTCCCCTCTTGATAAGAACCCGATGCCCAGACACCCCTTCGAACTCCACCCTGTGAATGAAGTCAA
>NW_011465242.1:0-502 GCF_000754665.1 Bison bison bison | reverse complement strand
TTCCTAACGGGGGACGTTCTCCTGAGACGCTGTAGCGGCAAAGGGCTTCATCTTGCGAGTGACGGGGGAGGCCACGTGGTTTTTCTCGAGTTACGGCGGGAGTTCTCGAGTTACGACGGGGAATTCAGGATGCCTCTTGTGTTGGCCCAGGCAAGTCCAATCTTCCATTCGGGTTGCGAAGGAAAGCTGGGGATTGCTCTCGAGTGACTGCAGGGCCAATAGACCTCATCTAGGCTTGTGTCCAGAAGCCAATGTTCCTCTCCAGGGGCGACAGGGATCTCGGGGTTGTTCTCGAGCGGCGGCCCCAGTGTGCGGTTTCTCACGAGGTACGACGGCGAGGTCAGTGAGCCTCTCGTGGGGCGCCAGGGAAGTCGGGTCTCCATGCGAGTGGCGAGGGGGAGCGCGTCACTGCTCCCGAGCCATGGTAGGGGAATCTGGCCTCGAGACGTGTTGAAGAAGGTCTCTCGAGGTCTTTCTCGGGTTGAGGCAGGAAACCCTGGGT
>NW_011465241.1:0-551 GCF_000754665.1 Bison bison bison | reverse complement strand
GATACCCGTCGCGACTCGAGAGCAGACGGGGTTCTTTGCTTCCACTCGAGATGAATGCCTGGTCTCCCCCGGGTGGGGTCTGGGAATGGCAACCCCCGAGATCCCCGGTTCCCCCTGGAGAGGGAACATTGGCTTCTGGACCAAGCCTAGATGGGGTCTATTGGCCCTGCAGTCACTCGAGAGCAATCCCCAGCTTTCCTTCGCAACTCGAATGGAAGATTGGACTTCCCTGGGCCAACACAAGAGGCATCCCGAATTCCCCGTCGTAACTCGAGAACCCCGCAGCAACTCGAGAAAAACCACGTGGTTCCCCCGTCATCGCAAGATGAAGCCCTTTCCCGCTACAGCGTCTCAGGAGAAGTTCCACGTGAGGAATTGGAGGTCGAAACGGTACTTGGCACCCTTCATGCGCCCCCACAAAGTTCCCCGGCATCCCGGTCTCCCTGGAGAGTAACACCGAGGTTTTCCGGCACCACTTCCTCTGAGCCCCTTCTACCCTCCTGATCTCTATAGGAGGGTCGACTCCCCTGCTTTGTCTGGAAGGGCTTCCC
>NW_011465240.1:0-511 GCF_000754665.1 Bison bison bison | reverse complement strand
TCTGGGCTTGTGTCCAGAAGCCAATGTTCCTCTCCAGGGGCGACCGGGGATCTCGGGGTTGCATTCCAGACGCACCCGGGAGACAGGCATTCATCTCGAGTGGAAGCCAGAACCCCGCTCTGCTCTCGAGTCGCGACGGGTATCTCTTGGCGCTCCCTGGGTGGACTAAAGGGAGTCAAGCCTCCTGAGGCGTTTGGAGAGAGGTCGCGAGGTTGGCCTCTAGGCCATGCAGGAGACGAAGGCCCTCATCTCCGCGATGACGGGGGAGTCTCGGGGTGGTTCTCGAGCGGCGGCCCCAGGGTGCGGTTTCTCACGAGGTACGACGGCGAGGTCAATGAGCCGCTCGTGGGGCGCCAGGGAAGTCGGGTCTCCATGCGAGTGGCGAGGGGGAGCGCGTCATTGCTCTCGAGTCATGGTAGGGGAACCTGGCCTCGAGACGTGTTGAAGAAGGTCTCTCGAGGTCTTTCTCGGGTTGAGGCAGGAAACCCTGGCTTCCCTCGACTTGTGCAGG
>NW_011465239.1:0-520 GCF_000754665.1 Bison bison bison | reverse complement strand
GATGAAGTCCTTTCCCGCTACAGCGTCTCAGGAGAAGTCCCACGTTAGGAATTGGAGGTCGAAAAGGGCACTTGGCACCCTTGATGTGACCCACAAAGTTCCCCGAAATCCCGGTCTCCCTCGAGAGGAACACTGAGGGTTTCCCGCACCCCCTCCTCTGAGCCCTTTCTCCCCTCCTGATCTGGACAGGAGGGTCGACTCCCCTGCTTTGTCTGGAAGGGGTTCCCGACCTTCCGGTCGCACCTCAGGATGAGGCCGGTCTCACGAAGACATTCCAGACGTGGCCTCGTGGGTGGTTCCACATTCCGTAGGACCCCGATTTCCCGGTCCCCTCTTGAGAAGAACCCGATGCCCGGACACCTCTCCGAACTCCACCCTGTGAATGCAGTCAACACGAAGGGAAGTTTTCCGTGCACCGTTCGGAAAAAACCCCAGGTTCCAAATACAGCTCGACAAGTGGCCTCTCTCCCCGGGGACATCTCGAGAGGCAAGCGGAGTTCCATGCCTCCACACAAGACGA
>NW_011465238.1:0-500 GCF_000754665.1 Bison bison bison | reverse complement strand
AGTGACGGGGGAACCGACGTGGTTTTTCTCGGGTTGCGGCGGGATTCTCGAGTTACGACGGGGAATTCGGGATGCCTCTGGTTGGCCAGGAAGTCCACTCCATCGAGTGCGAGGAAGCTGGGGATTGCTCTCGAGTGACTGCAGGGCCAATAGACCTCAGTCTAGGCTTGTGTCCAGAAGCCAATGTTCCTCTCCAGGGGCGACCGGGATCTCGGGGTTGCATTCCAGACGCACCCGGGGAGACAGGCATTCATCTCGAGTGGAAGCAAAGAACCCCGCTCTGCTCTCGAGTCGCGACGGCTACCTCTTGGAGCTCACTGGGTGGACTAAAGGGAGTCAAGCCTCCTGAGGCGTTTGGAGAGAGGTCGCAAGGTTGGCCTCTAGGCCATGCAGGAGACGAAGGCCCTCATCTCCGCGATGACGGGGGAGTCTCGGGGTGGTTCTCGAGCGGCGGCCCCAAGGTGCGGTTTCTCACGAGGTACGACGGCGAGGTCAGTGAG
>NW_011465237.1:0-513 GCF_000754665.1 Bison bison bison | reverse complement strand
TATTTCTGTTATATCAGTCATAATGTCATCCTTGTCATGTCAAATTGATGGATTTCGTTGTCCTCTTTCTCTTGATAAGTCTGTATCATGATTTGTCTATTTTACTTCTCCTCTCCAAGTAGACCCTTTTTAGTGTATACTGATTTTGGCTATTTTTTTTATTCTATTTCTTTTTTTTAATTTCTGCTTTGATTTTTATCATTTTTTCCCCTTCTATTCACTTTGTGGAATTTTGCCTGATTTTTCTTCTTTCTCTAAATGCTTTAGATTGTAGGTTATGTTGATTACTTGAGATGTGCAGAATTTATCAACTTCACTCTTTTACTGCTTTAGCATGCTCCATAACTTTTGGATAATCATGTTTTTAATATTATTTTCTTCTAAGATTTTTCTTTCATTTTCTCTCACATTTCATGAGTGATCTCTTGGCCATGTACAGTTGTATTTATTCATCTACATGGATTCATGTTTCTCACAGTCCTCACCTGCAAATTCTGCTATGTAAATCATAAC
>NW_011465236.1:0-519 GCF_000754665.1 Bison bison bison | reverse complement strand
AGAGTCAGCCCTCGTCTTGGGTTGAGGCCTGGAATTCCGCTTGCCTCTCGAGGTGTTCCCGGGGGGACAGGCCACTTGTCGAGGGGTATTTGGAACCTGGGGGTTTTTTCCCGACGATGCACGGGCGAGTCACTACCCCTTCGTGTTGACTTCATTCACAGGGTGGAGTTCGAAGAGGTATCCGGGCATCGGGTTCTTATCAAGAGGGGACCGGGAAATTGGGGTCCATCGGAATGTGGAACCACCCACGAGGCCACGTCTGGAATGTCGTCGTGAGACCGGCCTCATCCTGAGGTGCGACCGGAGGTCGGGAACCCCTTCTAGACAAAGCAGGGGAGTCGACCCTCCTGTCCAGATCAGGAGGGTAGAAGTGGCTCTGAGGAAGTGGTGCCGGAAAACCTCGGTGTTCTTCTCGAGGGAGACCGGGATGCCGGGGAACTTTTTGGGTCGCATCAAGGGTGCCAAGTAACGTTTCGACCTCCAATAACTAACGTGGGACTTCTCCTGATGCGCTGTAGC
>NW_011465235.1:0-548 GCF_000754665.1 Bison bison bison | reverse complement strand
CTCGATTTGATTCAATCAAAATTTACACAAGAACTTAACAGAAATAAATATATATAACATTCTCTCAAACATCCTTTTCAAGTCTACTTCAATATATCTATTAATCCCACTGAGCCAAAATGAGATTGCTAACAATGCAAAATCATTTTACGAAGCTTAAGATATATTACTAAAGATAGCTTAACATGCATTATTTTACATATTATTTCCATGAAAAGTTGTCATCCTTCTTTTTTGAAGGTAAGCAAAATATGGCACCCCCAAAGTTACCACTTTAGCATATGAATTATTATTTTTTTTAGTCATATGAATTATTTTGAATTAAAGTTGTTTGAGAAATAGTCAGTGCAAGAAGGACACTCTGAACTTTCTCTCTTCCCCCAAAAGGAGAAAATAAATTTCCCACGTAAAAGATATCCTCCTGTAACAGAAAGAAGAGAGACATCCTTCTCACAAGAGAGAGGGAATTTAGGGGGAAGGAAGCTACATAAATAAACCCTGCTACATCCTCACTAATTTATTACCCCACACCCAAACTACTTTGTCTT
>NW_011465234.1:0-509 GCF_000754665.1 Bison bison bison | reverse complement strand
ATGATGACATAGTAAAGGTTGCCAACTGAGGAAGTTCATTAGAGACACACTATTCAGGATTTTGCCTCATGGGTACCCTTGCCTAACATGTAGCAAATTCAGGGGTCCCAGGAGGAAAGCAGGAGTTCAGCATAAAGTGTACTGTTTGCACAAACAGACTAGGCCCAGTGAGCTACTCCAAGGAGATGGAGGCACAGGAACCCTCCTGAAATCCAAGTTCCCAGACAGCAGCCAAAGACCAGCCTTATAAGCAGCTTCTATGGTCACTCTAAATGCTAGCTGCCCTGAGAAATGTGTCCCCCTCTTTCTTTCTTCTTAACTCCTTCCCAACTATTAGCTGACCTTGAGTACAGAGCAACTGGGGAGAGGGAGGGGAGGGAGGGGAACAGGACAATTTTTACTTAACTGGCTCCATTTTACCCCTTGCCTCACACATCTGGGACTGGCTGGTGTTCAATGGTTGTCACTGCGTCTTTATTGGTATTCCTTTGGGGGAGTCTCTCCTCTTT
>NW_011465233.1:0-507 GCF_000754665.1 Bison bison bison | reverse complement strand
TGTCCCCAGTCTGCAGGGACCCTGCGATCGGAGTCTGAAATCAGAGGAACCCTGAGGTTCCTGCCTCAACTGGAGATGAGGCCCTCTTCCAATGCACCAAACCCCGTGGAGTCCCGAGAGGCCCCCCCCCCGCCACCTCCAGTTTCCCTGACTTCTCAGAGCCACCATGAGAAGCCCCCTGAGGTCACCTGCACAAGTGGAGGGAAGCCAGGGTTTCCTGCCTCAACCCGAGAAAGACCTCGAGAGACCTTCTTCCACACGTCTCGAGGCCAGGTTCCCCTACCATGACTCGAGAGCAATGACGCGCTCCCCCTCGCCACTCGCATGGAGACCCGACTTCCCTGGCGCCCCACGAGAGGCTCACTGACCTCGCCGTCGTACCTCGTGAGAAACCGCACCCTGGGGCCGCCGCTCGAGAACCACCCCGAGACTCCCCCGTCATCGCGGAGATGAGGGCCTTCGTCTCCTGCATGGCCTAGAGGCCAACCTCGCGACCTCTCTCCAAAC
>NW_011465232.1:0-502 GCF_000754665.1 Bison bison bison | reverse complement strand
TATACCATGTTCATGGATTGGAAGAAATCAATATAGTGAAAAATGAGTATACTACCCAAAGCAATTTATAGATTCAATGCAATCCCTATCAAGCTACCAACAGTATTCTTCACAGAGCTAGAACAAATAATTTCACAATTTGTATGGAAAATACAAAAAACCTCGAATAGCCAAAGCGATCTTGAGAAAGAAGAATGGAACTGGAGGAATCAACCTGCCTGACTTCAGGCTCTACTACAAAGCCACAGTTATCAAGACAGTATGGTACTGGCACAAAGACAGAAATATTGATCAATGGAACAAAATAGAAAGCCCAGAGATAAATCCACGCACATATGGACACCTTATCTTTGACAAAGGAGGCAAGCATATACAATGGATTAAAGACAACCTCTTTAACAAGTGGTGCTGGGAAAACTGGTCAACCACTTGTAAAGGAATGAAACTAGACCACTTTCTAACACCATACACAAAAATAAACTCAAAATGGATTAAAGATCTC
>NW_011465231.1:0-507 GCF_000754665.1 Bison bison bison | reverse complement strand
CTTAGATTTTTAATTTTTGTCTTCTTATTGTATTTGTTTACCAATTTTGTACCTTTAAGGACCCAATCTTCAGGACCCATTTTTCACTAGGGAGTGAGATTACTGGCTTGACTGCTGTCTCTCCCTTTGGACCTCCTTTTTCTCCACCAGGTCGCCTGTGTCTCCTCCCTAACCCCTCTCTACTCTACCCAACTCTGTGAATTTCTGTGTATTCCAGACGGTGGAGAACACTTAGGGAACTGATTACTGGCTGGATCTGTCTCCCTCCTTTTCATTCCCCCCTTTTATCCTTCTGGCCACCTCTGTTGCCTTCCTCCTTCTTCTCTTCTCTGTATAACCCCGTGAACATCTCTGAGTGGTCCAGTTGTGGAGTGCACATAAGGAAGTGACTACTGGCTAGCCCACTCTCTCCACTATTGATTCACCTCATCCCATTTGGGTCACCTCTAACTCCCTCCTCCCTCTTCTCTTCTCCATGTAACCCTGTGAACCTCTCTGAGTGACCCT
>NW_011465230.1:0-506 GCF_000754665.1 Bison bison bison | reverse complement strand
GATGGAGACTCAGCCAGAGTGGGAGAGAGAGCGACATGGGGAGACCAGTATTTCGAGAAACTGATCCCAATTCTTTATTTTCCAGAGTCTGTTTTTATTACACTGAGATGTTATACAAAAGTCACTGGGAACAGCAGTCCTGACTTTATTAAAGTCAGGTGCTTCACACAAATGTATACAGAGGTCTTAGGGGTGTTACATCATCTTCTGGCCAGGGGGGCCTGCTGACAATTTACGACCCTCTCCTTGTGACAGCGGTCAGTCAATCAGGACACTTATTTCTCCAGGGCTGATTATTCTCAAAACAGATGCCACCCAAGTAAAGTTACATTCCTACAGGGTGAGGGTGTAGTGGGTTTTAGTTAAGGAAAGAATTTACTTAGCCTAAGGTCTAACGTGATTAATATCAAAGGTTAATACTTATTTCTTCTATATATTCATTAATGTGTGTAAGGGCAGGGGATATGGAGACTTAGCAACAAACATTGGCTCAACAAATGAAAAAC
>NW_011465229.1:0-501 GCF_000754665.1 Bison bison bison | reverse complement strand
TTGGCCCTGCAGTCACTCGAGAGCAATCCCCAGCTTTCCTTCGCAACTCGAATGGAAGATTGGACTTCCCTGGGCCAACACAAGAGGCCATCCTGAATTCCCCGTCGTAATTCGAGAATCCTGCTACACCTCGAGAAAAACCACGTGGTTCCCCCGTCACCGCAAGATGTAGCCCTGTGCCGCTACAGCGTCTCAGGAGAAGTCCCACTTTAGAATTGGAGTTCCAAACGGTACTTGGCACCCTTGATGCGACCCACAAAGCGCCCCGACATCCCGGTCTCCCTCGAGAGGAACACCGAAGTTTTCTGGCACCACTTCCTCTGAGCCTCTTCTACCCTCCTGATCTGGACAGGAGGGTCGACTCCTCTGCTTTGTCTGGAAGGGGTTCCCGACCTTCCGGTCGCACCTCAGGATGAGGCCGGTCTCACGACGACATTCCAGACGTGGCCTCGTGGGTGGTTCCACATTCCGAAGGACCCCGATTTCCCGGTCCCCTCTTGA
>NW_011465228.1:0-567 GCF_000754665.1 Bison bison bison | reverse complement strand
CGAGAGCCAATCCCCCAGCTTTCCTTCGCAACTCGAATGGAAGATTGGACTTCCCTGGGCCAACACAAGAGGCATCCTGAATTCCCCGTCGGAACTCGAGAATCCTGCCGCAACTCGAGAAATCCACGTGGTCCCCCGTCATCGCAAGATGAAGCCCTTTCCCGCTTACAGTGTCTCAGGAGAAGTCCCACGTTTAGGTATTGGAGGTCGAAACGGTACTTGGCACCCTTGATGTGACCCACAAAGTACCCGACATCCCGGTCTCCCTCGAGAGGAACACCGAGGTTTTCCGGCACCACTTCCTCTGAGGCTCTTCTACCCTCCTGACCTGGACAGGAGGGTCGACTCCCCTGCTTTGTCTGGAAGGGGTTCCCGACCTTCCGGTCACACCTCAGGATGAGGCCGGTCTCACGACGACATTCCAGACGTGGCCTCATGGGTGGTTCCACATTCCGAAGGACTCCGATTTCCCGGTCCCCTCTTGATAAGAACCCGATGCCCGGACACCTCTTCGAACTCCACCCTGTGAATGAAGTCAACACGAAGGGGCAGTGACTCGCCCGTGCA
>NW_011465227.1:0-545 GCF_000754665.1 Bison bison bison | reverse complement strand
GTTTGGAGAGAGGTCGAGAGATTGGTCTCTAGGCCATACAGGAGACGAAGGCCCTCAAGTCGCGATGCGGGGAGGGCTCGGGGTTGTTCTCGAGCGGCGGCCCCAGTGTGCGGTTTCTCGCGAGGTACGACGGCGAGGTCAGTGAGCCTCTCTGGGGCGGCCAGGGAAGTCGGGTCTCCCATGCGAGTGGCGAGGGCGAGCGCGTCATTGCTCTCGAGCCATGGTAGGGTGCCGGGGACCAGCCCCGGCTGATCCAGGGTATTCGAAGGTGAGACGGCGTAGGCGAAGTATCAGGAAACAACTGCTTAATTAAATGTTAATTAAGGATGTAAAGTGTAATAGAATGAGGATAGCTCAGTGAGGAAATTCAGTGAAGAAAAGAGGCTGAATAATTCAGCCAGAAGGTAAGAGAAAGAACGACATGGTGAGACCAAGTTTCGGTGAACAAGGCCCGCACTTTATTTTTCAAAGTAGTTTTTATACCTTAAGTTATGCATAGAGGATAATGGGGGAAGGGGTAGAGTCTTGCAGCAAACCAGGCTTTC
>NW_011465226.1:0-556 GCF_000754665.1 Bison bison bison | reverse complement strand
GACGGTGTCCCCGGGGAGAGAGGCCACTTGTCGAGCGGTATTTGGAACCTGGGGGTCTTTTCCGGACGATGCCCGGGCGAGTCACTGCCCTTCGTGTTGACTTCATTCACAGGGTGGAGTTCGGAGAGGTGTCCGGGCATCGGGTTCTTACCAAGAGGGACCGGGAAATCGGGGTGCTTCGCAAT
Source organism: Bison bison bison (assembly GCF_000754665.1). NCBI lineage: Eukaryota > Metazoa > Chordata > Mammalia > Artiodactyla > Bovidae > Bison > Bison bison. The sequence continues at coordinate 371 of NW_011465226.1, read as the reverse complement.
GTGGAAGCACCCACGAGGCCACGTCTGGAATGTCGTCGTGAGACCGGCCTCATCCTGAGGTGCGACCGGAAGGTCGGGAACCCCTTCCAGACAAAGCAGAGGAGTCGACCCTTCTGTGGAGATCAGGAGGCTAGAAGGGGCTCAGAGGAAGTGGTGCCGGAAAACCTCGGTGTTCCTCTCCAGGGAGACCGGGATGCCGGGGAACTTTGTGGGGGCGCATCAAGGGTGCCAAGTACCGTTTCGACCTCCAATTCCTAACGTGGGACTTCTCCTGAGACGCTGTAGCGGGAAAGGGCTTCATCTTGCGATGACGGGGGAACCACGTGGTTTTTCTCGAGTTGCGGCGGGATTCTCGAGTTCCGACGGGGAAT
>NW_011465225.1:0-511 GCF_000754665.1 Bison bison bison | reverse complement strand
CCCCGGGGGACACCTCGAGAGGCAAGCCGGAGTTCCATGCCTCAACCCAAGACGAGGCCTGACTCTCCTGTCCCCAGTCTGCAGGGACCCTGCGATCGGAGTCTGAAATCAGAGGAACCCTGAGGTTCCTGCCTCAACTGGAGATGAGGCCCTCTTCCAATGCACCAAACCCCGTGGAGTCCCGAGAGTCCCCAAGCCCCCCCCCTCCAGTTTCCCCTGACTTCTCAGAGCCACCATGAGAAGCCCCCTGAGGTCACCTGCACAAGTCGAGGGAAGCCAGGGTTTCCTGCCTCAACCCGAGAAAGACCTCGAGAGACCTTCTTCAACACGTCTCGAGGCCAAGTTCCCCTACCATGACTCGAGAGCAATGACGCGCTCCCCCTCGCCACTCGCATGGAGACCCGACTTCCCTGGCGCCCCACGAGCGGCTCACTGACCTCGCCGTCGTACCTCGTGAGAAACCGCACCCTGGGGCCGGCGCTCGAGAACCACCCCGAGACTCCCCCGTCAT
>NW_011465224.1:0-678 GCF_000754665.1 Bison bison bison | reverse complement strand
CGACGGGGAATTCGCGATGCCTCTTGTGTTGGCCCAGGGAAGTCCAATCTTCCATTCGAGTTGCGAAGGAAAGCTGGGGATTGCTCTCGAGTGACTGCAGGGCCAATAGACCTCATCTAGGCTTGTGTCCAGAAGCCAATGTTCCTCTCCAGGGGCGACAGGGATCTCGGGGTTGCATTCCAGACGCACCCGGGGAGACAGGCGTTCATCTCGAGTGGAAGCAAAGAACCCCGCTCTGCTCTCGAATCGCGACGGGTATATCTTGGAGCTCACTGGGTGGACTCAAGGGAGTCAAGCCTCCTGAGGCGTTTGGAGAGAGGTCGCGAGATTGGTCTCTAGGCCATGCAGGAGACGAAGGCCCTTATCTCTCGATGACGGGGGAATCTCGGGGTTGTTCTCGAGCGGCGGCCCCAGTGTGCGGTTTCTCACGAGGTACGACGGCGAGGTCAGTGAGCCTCTAGTGGGGCGCCAGGGAAGTCGGGTCTCCATGCGAGTGGCGAGGGGGAGCGCGTCACTGCTCCCGAGCCATGGTAGGGGAATCTGGCCTCGAGACGTGTTGAAGAAGGTCTCTCGAGGTCTTTCTCGGGTTGAGGCAGGAAACCCTGGGTTCCCTCGACTTGTGCAGGTGACCTCAGGGGGCTTCTCATGGTGGCTCTGAGAAGTCAGGGAAACTGGAGG
>NW_011465223.1:0-540 GCF_000754665.1 Bison bison bison | reverse complement strand
AAAGAAAATAACCTACAGCCCAGATTATTGTACCCAGCAAGGATTTCATTCAAGTATGAAGGAGAAATCAAAAGCTTTCAGACAAGCAAAAGCTGAGAGAATTCTGCACCACCAAACCAGCTCTCCAACAAATACTAAAGGATATTCTCTAGACAGGAAACACAAAAACGGTGTATAAGTTCGAACCCCAAACAATAAAGTAAATGGCAACGGGATCATACTTATCAGTAATTACCTTAAACGTAAATGGGTTGAATGCCCCAACCAAAAGACAAAGACTGGCGGAATGGATACAAAAACAAGACCCCTACATATGTTGTCTACAAGAGACCCACCTCAAAACAGGGGACACATACAGACTGAAAGTGAAGGGCTGGAAAAAGATTTTCCATGCAAATAGGGACCAAAAGAAAGCAGGAGTAGCAATACTCATATCAGATAAAATAGACTTTAAAACAAAGGCTGTGAAAAGAGACAAAGAAGGTCACTACATAATGATCAAAGGATCAATCCAAGAAGAAGATATAACAATTATAAATA
>NW_011465222.1:0-530 GCF_000754665.1 Bison bison bison | reverse complement strand
GACTCAGCAACTTCACTTTCACTTTTCACTTCATGCATTGGAGAGGAAATGGGAACCCACTCCAGTGTTCTTGCCTGGAGAATCCCAGGGATGGGGGAGGCCTGGTGGGCTGCCATCTATGGGGTCGCCTAGAGTCAAACACAACTGAAGTGACTTACCTAACCTTACCTTACCTTATGCTAAGCCCCTTCTAACAACTTTGTCTCAACTATTTTTTGCGGTTGGAAGGAACTACTGTTTGCCCTCCTACGAAGGAGAGTACAGATATCTTCAATGTGTTTTGGGTCTACCCTCTTTATGTATCTTTCACAACAGCTGAAACATAGAGCCTGAATATGACACATTTTAAGTGCCTTACTGAATTATCAATAAAGAAATGTAATAACCAATCAAATGCTCTACACATTACTCAACAACATTCTATAACCTGCACTACTATCATAATTCACCTTTCCTATTGACTGAGAACATTTTCCAAGCTGATAAATATTTATTTTATTTACATGGATGTAAAAATTCTCAGGAGGCAT
>NW_011465221.1:0-511 GCF_000754665.1 Bison bison bison | reverse complement strand
AGTATTTTAGGGTCATAAGAACTTTACACTGGGACTTGATTTCCAATGTGGAGTCACATGAAAAGATCTTTACCTTCCTTCCTCAGTAATTCACTACTATAAAAGTCAGACACGGTTCATAAAAGCCATTACCTGTCGATGCCTAGAATCCTTATTTGCAACTTCATTTTCAAGTTTATTACTGATGTTGTCCTAAGTTTTAAATCAAACATAAAGTTAACATCCTCAGAATAAAAGTCCTAGACACGGCAGTTTTCTCGGACGTGAGCAAAAATGCGCCTATCCCAAAGGTCACGTTTGCCACGATTGGCACCCATCTGTCTTAACGTTCTGTCCAGCCACTTGGTTTACCAAGCTTCTTTTCTACATCATAAACCCAAACAGCAAACGAAAAGTATACTAAACTACCCTGTTATTGCAAGAATTCCAGGAGGGAAGGTATCTGGCATGAAGTCAGGACCTCTGTCTGCTACACCATACAGGCGGGCTTGACCCAGAACAAGGAGGGACC
>NW_011465220.1:0-555 GCF_000754665.1 Bison bison bison | reverse complement strand
ATGAGGAAGGAGGCTCGACATACGCAAAGCGGGATCGAGCCTCAGGAGTCCCCCTGGAACTCCTCGAGCATCTACCCCCATAACCAGAGCCTGCCTACTTTACTACTTTGTGCTCTCACCTACATCTCTGACTTTACGGGGGGCTGTCCCCCACCACCTCTTTCGGAGAAGGAGTTAACCTAGAGCTCCAGTTAATAATAATTCCTGGGCGTGATAAGAGTGTTTTAACCTACAAACTCCTCTGAAGGTTCTCTAGCCTGCCTCACAGGCTTGTCCGCCCCCATGTGATTGCTCACAGCCTCCCAACCGTGAGAGGCATGAGATGCTTTAAACCTTCTAAAAACAGGTTCCTTAGAAAAGTTAGAAAACTATTAGTATAAGTATAATGGGCTGATTAGAAATTGTATTGGTGAAGGGTTTTTCATTTGTTGAGCCAATGTTTGTTGCTAAGTCTCCACATCCCCTGCCCTTACACACATTAATGAATATATAGAAGAAATAAGTATTAACCTTTGATATTAATCACGTTATACCTTAGGCTAAGTAAATTCTTTC
>NW_011465219.1:0-516 GCF_000754665.1 Bison bison bison | reverse complement strand
AGCCATTCTGACTGGTGTGAAATGGTACCTCATAGTGGTTTTTGATTTTGCATTTCTCTGATAATGAGTGATGCTGAGCATCTTTTCATTGTGTTTGTTAGCCATCTGTATGTCTTCTTTGGAGAAATGTCTATTTAGTTCTTTGGCCCATTTTTTGATTGGGTTGTTTATTTTTCTGGAGTTGAGCTGTAGGAGTTGCTTGTATATTTTTGAGATTAGTTGTTTGTCAGTTGCTTCATTTGCTATTATTTTCTCCCATTCTGAAGGCTGTCTTTTCACCTTGCTAATAGTTTCCTTTGATGTGCAGAAGCTTTTAAGGTTAATTAGGTCCCATTTGTTTATTTTTGATTTTATTTCCACTATTCTGGGAGGTGGGTCATAGAGGATCCTGCTGTGATGTATGTCAGAGAGTGTTTTGCCTATATTCTCCTCTAGGAGTTTTATAGTTTCTGGTCTTACGTTTAGATCTTTAATCCATTTTGAGTTTATTTTTGTGTATGGTGTTAGAAAGTGGTC
>NW_011465218.1:0-515 GCF_000754665.1 Bison bison bison | reverse complement strand
TTGTCACACTTCCACTCTCTCTCTTTCCAAGGAGGTCCTTTTTAACAGCTCATGTAATTAAGTCAGATGCAGGCAGGTGATTTCCTCTTTGTTAAACCTAATCTTCAAACTACCACAAAATTGCACTCATCTCACACGCTAATAAAGTAATGCTCAAAATTCTCCAAGCCAGGCTTCAGCAATACATGAACCGTGAACTTCCAGATGTTCAAGCTGGTTTTAGAAAAGGCAGAGGAACCAGAGATCAAATTGCCAACATCCACTGGATCATGGAAAAAGCAAGAGAGTTTCAGAAAAACATCTATTTTTGCTTTGTTGACAATGCCAAAGCCTTTGACTGTGTGGATCACAATAAACTGTGGAAAATTCTGAAAGAGATGGGAATACCAGACCACCTGACCTGCCTCTTGAGAAACCTGTATGCAGGTCAGGAAGCAACAGTTAGAACTGGACATGGAACAACAGACTGGTTCCAAATAGGAAAAGGAGTACGTCAAGGCTGTATATTGTCACCC
>NW_011465217.1:0-537 GCF_000754665.1 Bison bison bison | reverse complement strand
GGCCTTTACCGCTCCACCCCTTTGCTGAAAGGTCAGAGCCGCGCGGTTTTCCCAAGCAGCCTAGTGTCCGCTGCAAGTCCAAGGGCCAGAACCCTGAACTCTGGCCGGCTGGCCCAGCCCTGCTTCTGGCACTTTGGAGGCCAGCGGGCCCTTGACCACCTGCTGGGATGGGAAAGGAAGGGTCCACGAATTGCACCCTAGAAACTTAGTAGGGTGCATGGGTTTCAAAACCCGGTGGCCGCCCAGGCGAAAACAAGGGAGGAGGGCACCCTGCTGCCCTTTCATGGCAGCATCTGTGGCTGTCCTGCTGAGGGGGCCTTTCCATGGGGACCGTGTGCAGTACAAGTTTGGTGTTTTGGAACCGAATAATTAGAACATGTAAAAATTTTAAATGATGTGGTGGTTTGATTCAAACAAAACAAAACAAAACAAAAAACCAAGCTCCAAGTTTTTTGCAAATTTAGGTCTTAATATTGAAGGCCTGTGTTCCTTCCACTGTGGCATTGTACGAAGAAATGTGTCGGGTTTTTTTTTTAA
>NW_011465216.1:0-525 GCF_000754665.1 Bison bison bison | reverse complement strand
CGCAACTCGAATGGAAGATTGGACTTCCCTGGGCCAACACAAGAGGCATCCTGAATTCCCCGTCGTAACTCGAGAATCCCACCACAACTCGGAAAAGCCACGTGGTTCCCCCGTCATCGCAAGATGAAGCCCTTTCCCGCTACAGCGTCTCAGGAGAAGTCCCACGTTAGGAATTGGAGGTCGAAACGCTACTTGGCACCCTTGATGCGACCCACAAAGTTCCCCGAAATCCCGGTCTCCCTCGAGAGGAACACTGAGGATTTCCGGCACCCCCTCCTCTGAGCCCTTTCTCCCCTCCTGATCTGGACAGGAGGGTCGACTCCCCTGCTTTGTCTGGAAGGGGTTCCCGACCTTCCGGTCGCATCTCAGGGTGAGGCCGGTCTCACGAAGACATTCCAGACGTGGCCTCCTGGGTGGTTCCACATTCCGTAGGACCCCGATTTCCCGGTCCCCTCTTGATAAGAACCCGATGCCCGGACACCTCTCCGAACTCCACCCTGTGAATGAAGTCAACACGAAGGGGCA
>NW_011465215.1:0-564 GCF_000754665.1 Bison bison bison | reverse complement strand
TGGAGTGGGGGGGGGCCGTCTCGGGACGTCCACGGGTTTGGTGCATTGGAAGAGGGCCTCATTCCAGTTGAGGCAGGAACCTCAGGGTTCCTGTGATTTCAGACTCCGATCGCAGGGTCCCTGCAGACTGGGGACAGGAGAGTCAGGCCTCGTTTTGGCTTGAGGCATGGAACTCCGCTTGCCTCTCGAGGTGTCCCCGGGGAGAGAGGCCACTTGTCGAGCGGTATTTGGAACCTGGGGGTCTTTTCCGGACGATGCACGGGCGAGTCACTGCCCCTTCGTGTTGACTTCATTCACAGGGTGGAGTTCGGAGAGGTGTCCGGGCATCGGGTTCTTACCAAGAGGGACCGGGAAATCGGGGTGCTTCGCAATGTGGAAGCACCCACGAGGCCACGCCTGGAATGTCGTCGCGAGACCGGCCTCATCCTGAGGTGCGACCGGAAGGTCGGGAACCCCTTCCAGACAAAGCAGGGGAGTCGACCCTCCTGTGGAGATCAGGAGGGTAGAAGGGGCTCAGAGGAAGTGGTGCCGCAAAACCTCGGTGTTCCTCTCCAGGGAGACCGG
>NW_011465214.1:0-1205 GCF_000754665.1 Bison bison bison | reverse complement strand
TCAGGATGAGGCCGGTCTCACAACGACATTCCAGCGTGGCCTCGTGGGTGCTTCCACGTTGCGAAGCACCCCGATTTCCCGGTCCCCTCTTGATAAGAACCCGATGCCCGGACACCTCTCCGAACTCACCCTGTGAGTGAAGTCAACACGAAGGGGCAGTGACTCGCCCGTGCATCGTCCGGAAAAGAACCCCAGGTTCCAAATACCGCTCGACAAGTGGCCTCTCTCCCCGGGGACACCTCGAGAGGCAAGCGGAGTTCCATGCCTCAACCCAAGACGAGGCCTGACTCTCCTGTCCCCAGTCTGCAGGGACCCTGCGATCGGAGTCTGAAATCACAGGAACCCTGAGGTTCCTGCCTCAACTGGAGAGAAGGCCCTCTTCCAATGCACCAAACCCAGTGGAGTCCCGAGAGGCCCCTCCCACCTCCAGTTTCCCTGACTTCTCAGAGCCACCATGAGAAGCCCCCTGAGGTCACCTGCACAAGTCGAGGGAAGCCAGGGTTTCCTGCCTCCACCCGAGAAAGACCTCGAGAGACCTTCTTCTACACGTCTCGAGGCCAGATTCCCCTCCCATGACTCGAGAGCAATGATGCGCTCCCCCTCGCCACTCGCATGGAGACCCGACTTCCCTGGCGCCCCACGAGAGGCTCACTGACCTCGCCGGCGTACCTCGTGAGAAACCGCACCCTGGTGTCGCCGGTCGAGAACCACCCCGAGACTCCCCGTTCATCGCGGTGATGAGGGCCTTCGTCTCATGCATGGCCTAGAGGCCAACCTCGCGACCTCTCTCCAAACGCCTCAGGAAGCTTGACTCCCTTTAGTCAACCCAGTGAGCTCCAAGAGATACCCGTCGCCACTCGGGAGCAGAGCGGGGTTCTTTGCTTCCACTCGAGATGAATGCCTGTCTCCCCGGGTGCGTCTGGAATGCAACCCCGAGATCCCTGTCGCCCCTGGAGAGGAGCATTGGCTTCTGGACACAAGCCTAGATGAGGTCTATTGGCCCTGCAGTCACTCGAGAGCAATCCCCAGCTTTCGTCCGCAACTCGAATGGAAGACTGGACTTCCCTGGGCCAACACAAGGGGCATCCCGAATTCCCCGTCGTAACTCGAGAATCCCGCCGCAACTCGAGAAAAACCACGTGGTTCCCCCGTCATCGCAAGATGAAGCCCTTTCCCTCTACAGCGTCTCAGGAGAAGTCCCACGT
>NW_011465213.1:0-552 GCF_000754665.1 Bison bison bison | reverse complement strand
GGAACCTGGGGGTCTTTTCCGGACGATGCACGGGCGAGTCACTGCCCCTTCGTGTTGACTTCATTCACAGGGTGGAGTTCGGAGAGGTGTCCGGGCATCGGGTTCTTACCAAGAGGGGACCGGGAAATCGGGGTGCTTCGCAATGTGGAAGCACCCACGAGGCCACGTCTGGAATGTCATCGTGAGACCGCCCTCATCCTGAGGTGCGACCGGAAGGTCGGGAACCCCTTCCAGACAAAGCAGGGGAGTCGACCCTCCTGTGGAGATCAGGAGGGTAGAAGGGGCTCAGAGGAAGTGGTGCCGGAAAACCTCGGTGTTCCTCTCTAGGGAGACCGGGATGCCGGGGAACTTTGTGGGGGCGCATCAAGGGTGCCAAGTACCGTTTCGACCTCCAATTCCTAACGTGGGACTTCTCGTGAGACGCTGTAGCGGGAAAGGGCTTCATCTTGCGATGACGGGGGAACCACGTGGTTTTTCTCGAGTTCCGGCGGGATTCTCGAGTTACGACAGGGAATTCGGGATGCCTCTTGTGTTGGCCCAGGGAAGTCCAAT
>NW_011465212.1:0-530 GCF_000754665.1 Bison bison bison | reverse complement strand
TCGTCTTGGGTTGAGGCGATGGAACTCGGCTTGCCTCTCGAGGTGTCCCCGGGAGAGAGGCCACTTGTCGAGCTGTATTTGGAACCTGGGGTTTTTTTCCGGTACGGATGCACGGGCGAGTCACTGCCCCTTCGTGTTGACTTCATTCACAGGGTGGAGTTCCGAGAGGTGTCCGGGCATCGGGTTCTTACCAAGAGGGGACCGGGAAATCGGGGTGCTTCGCAATGTGGAAGCACCCACGAGGCCACGTCTGGAATGTCGTCGTGAGCCCGGCCTCATCCTGAGGTGCGACCAGAAGCTCGGGAACCCCTTCCAGACAAAGCAGGGGAGTCGACCCTCCTGTGGAGATCAGGAGGGTAGAAGGGGCTCAGAGGAAGTGGTGCCGGAAAACCTCGGTGTTCCTCTCCAGGGAGACCGGGATGCCAGGGAACTTTGTGGGGGCGCATCAAGGGTGCCAAGTACCGTTTCGACCTCCAATTCCTAACGTGGGACTTCTCCTGAGACGCTGTAGCGGGACAGGGCTTCATCTT
>NW_011465211.1:0-543 GCF_000754665.1 Bison bison bison | reverse complement strand
TGGAGTTCGGAGAGGTGTCCGGGCGATCGGGTCTTACCAAGAGGGGACGGGGAAATAGGGGTGCTTCGCAATGTGGAAGCACCCACGAGGCCACGTCTGGAATGTCGTCGTGAGACCGGCCTCATCCTGAGGTGCGACCGGAAGGTCGGGAACCCCTTCCAGACAAAGCAGGGGAGTCGACCCTCCTGTGGAGATCAGGAGGGTAGAAGGGGCTCAGAGGAAGTGGTGCCGGAAAACCTCGGTGTTCCTCTCCAGGGAGACCGGGATGCCGGGGAACTTTGTGGGGGCGCATCAAGGGTGCCAAGTACCGTTTCGACCTCCAATTCCTCACGTGGGACTTCTCCTGAGACGCTGTAGCGGGAAAGGGCTTCATCTTGCGATGACGGGGGAACCACGTGGTTTTTCTTCGAGTTGCGGCGGGATTCTCGAGTTACGACGGGGAATTCGGGATGCCTCTTGTGTTGGCCCAGGGAAGTCCAATCTTCCATTCGAGTTGCGAAGGAAAGCTGGGGATTGCTCTCGAGTGACTGCAGGGCCAATAGA
>NW_011465210.1:0-515 GCF_000754665.1 Bison bison bison | reverse complement strand
CTCGAGTTACGACGGGGAATTCGGGATGCCTCTTGTGTTGGCCCAGGGAAGTCCAATCTTCCATTCGAGTTGCGAAGGAAAGCTGGGAATTGCTCTCGAGTGACTGCAGGGCCAATAGACCTAATCTAGGCTTGTGTCCAGAAGCCAATGTTCCTCTCCAGGGGCGACCGGGATCTCGGGGTTGCATTCCAGACGCGCCCGGAGAGACAGGCATTCATCTCGAGTGGAAGCCAAGAACCCCGCTCTGCTCTCGAGTCGCGACGGCTATCTCTTGGAGCTCCCTCGGTGGACTAAAGGGAGTCAAGCCTCCTGAGGCGTTTGGAGAGAGGTCGCGAGGTTGGCCTCTAGGCCAGGCAGGAGACGAAGGCCCTCATCTCCGCGATGACGGGGGAGTCTCGGGGTGGTTCTCGAGCGGCGGCCCCAGGGTGCGGTTTCTCACGAGGTACGACGGCGAGGTGAGTGAGCCTCTCGTGGGGCGCCAGGGAAGTCGGGTCTCCATGCGAGTGGCGAGGGGG
>NW_011465209.1:0-510 GCF_000754665.1 Bison bison bison | reverse complement strand
GAAGGGGCGTGGCTGAGGCGCTCCGTCGACCGTGTCTCCCTGGCTTCTGGTGGGTTTGGGCACCGGGGAGGTGCTGGGGAATTTGGGTGCTCAAGTTTCCCTGCGCCTAGGCCCGCAGGAGGTTCAGAGGCCCCTGGGCCGCAGGGGTTTGGAGGCGGCGGGCCCCGAAGACCAATACCTCCGGGGCTGCGCGGGCCTGGGCAGCGAATGGGATCGGGGGGGGCTGGATGGCCCCACTCAGCGATCGCGGCCGGGTCTGGAGCGGCCGGGGGTGGGAGGGCACCGATACCTCCGCACCCCTCATCTCAGCCCCCAGGCCCCGCGCGCACGCGTATCCTGCCAGTTACTTCCTGGCACCAAACTGATTTTTCCTCAACATTGTTCAGTGCCTGTCATGGAGGGAAAGAGGGAGAGTTACTGAAAAAATATTCAAAGTCTCTTATAGGAAAATATTTTGAAATATTATATTTTAGAAGTATAGACTAGTAAATTTTTTTTAAAGTATTCATC
>NW_011465208.1:0-585 GCF_000754665.1 Bison bison bison | reverse complement strand
AACCAACAAAATCACAGAAGAAATCAAAAAAAGAATAAAAACTTAGCATAGAAATGAATGAAAATGAAAACACAAACAACCCAAAACCTGTGGGACACGGTAAAAGCAGTCCTAAGGGGAAAGTTCATAGCAATACAGGGACACCTCAAGAAACAAGAAAAAAGTCAAATAAATAACCTAACTCTACACCTAAAGCAACTAGAAAAGGAAGAAATGAAGAACCCCAGGGTTAGTAGAAGGAAAGAAATCTTAAAAAATTAGAGCAGAAATAAATGCAAAAGAAATAAAAGAGACCATAGCAAAAATCAACAAAACCAAAAGCTGGTTCTTTGAAAGGATAAATAAAATTGACAAACCATTAGCCAGACTCATCAATAAACAAAGGGAGAAAAATCAAATCAATAAAATTAGAAATGAAAATGGAGAGATCACAACAGACAACACAGAAATACAAAGGATCATAAGAGACTACTATCAACAATTATATGCCAATAAAATGGACAACGTGGGAGAAATGGACAAATTCTTAGAAAAGTACAACTTTCCAAAACTGGACCAGAAAGAAATAGAAAATCTTAACAGACC
>NW_011465207.1:0-536 GCF_000754665.1 Bison bison bison | reverse complement strand
GGGTGTGTGTGGAATGCAACCCTGAGATCCCTGTCGCCCCTGGAGAGGAACATTGGCTTCTGGACGGAAGCCTAGATGAGGTCTATTGGCCCTGCAGTCACTCGAGAGAAATCCCCAGCTTTCCTTCGCAACTCGAATGGAAGATTGGACTTCCCTGGGCCAACACAAGAGGCATCCTGAATTCCCCGTCGTAATTCGAGAATCCTGCTACACCTCGAGAAAAAACCACATGGTTCCCCCGTCATCGCAAGATGTAGCCCTGTGCCGCTTCAGCGTCTCAGGAGAAGTCCCACGTTAGGAATTGGAGTTCGAAACGGTACTTGTCACCCTTGATGCGACCCACAAAGTGCCCCGACATCCCGGTCTCCCTCGAGAGGAACACCGAAGTTTTCCGGCACCACATCCTCTGAGCCTCTTCTATCCTCCTGATCTGGACAGGAGGGTCGACTCCTCTGCTTTGTCTGGAAGGGGTTCCCGACCTTCCGGTCGCACCTCAGGATGAGGCCGGTCTCACGACGACATTCCAGACGTGGCCT
>NW_011465206.1:0-615 GCF_000754665.1 Bison bison bison | reverse complement strand
GGCGTTCCCCAGCCGCCACCGGCGACCCCCCGACGACGGACAACCGGGGAACGCCCTCCCCCACCCCCCGCCCACGGACGCCGACCCCCGCCCCCGCCGCCGCCCCGCCCCCTGCCATGCTCCCGGTGCCTTCCCCAGCCGCAGTCGGGGATCCCCGGACGCACAACTCGGGACCGCCCCCCCACTCCCCGCCGCGACCCGGTTCCCGACCCGCGCCGCCCGGCTTCGCCCCGCCCCGGGCGCGCTCCCGGTGCGCTGCCCACCTTCACCACGGGCTCCCGGTGAGCCCCGCCCCCACGCCCGGTTCCAGGAGAGCCTCTGGGACCTCGCTCCCGCCGCCCGGTGAAACGGGAGGTCAATCCATCCAGCCCACAGAGGCAATCCAAGCTGTCTAGAATTCAGGGATCAAACGAGGGCTACGGAAAGGAAAGATGACCTGACCTAGGAGGGCCATGATATTCTCTAGAACCGGACAAAGTTGGTTTGCAAGGAAACTTGATTCCTTGGAACCCGGAAAGCTGGTTCTTTTCATATGCAATTCCAAACCATGAGCTCCTTCCCAAAGCCTGCCTGGCCGCCAGCCCCACCCCCCACTCCCCAGAAAAAACGGCTCAA
>NW_011465205.1:0-519 GCF_000754665.1 Bison bison bison | reverse complement strand
AGCTGTATTTGGAAACTGGGGGTTTTTCTGGACCATTCACGGCGAGTCACTGCCCCTTCGTGTTGACTTCATTCACAGGGTGGAGTTCGAAGAAGTGTCCGGGCATCGGGTCCTTGTCAAGAGGGACCGGGAAATTGGGGGTCGTTCGGAATGTGGAACCACCCACGAGGCCAAGACTGGAATGTCGTTGTAAGACCGGCCTCATCCTGAGGTGCAAGCGGAAGGTCGGGAACCTCTTCCAGACAAAGCAGGGGAGTCCACCCTCCTGTCCAGATCAGAAGTGTAGAAGGGGCTCAGAGGAAATGGTGCCGGAAAACCTCGGTGTTCCTCTCGAGGGAGACCGTGATGTCGGGGAACTTTGTGGGGCGCATCAAGGGTGCCAAGTACCGTTTCAACCTCCAATTCCTAACGTGGGACTTCTCCTGAGACGCTGGAGCGGAAAGGGCTTCATCTTGCAATGACGGGGTACCACGTGGTTTTCCTCGATTTGCGGCGGGATACTCGATTTACGACAGGGAA
>NW_011465204.1:0-508 GCF_000754665.1 Bison bison bison | reverse complement strand
TTTTTAAGCAATCAATAAAGGCTTTAAATCTGCAGTAGTCAGTTTTAAATGAGGGCGTATCCAATTAATGTCCCCTAATAATTTTTGGAAATCATTTAAAGTTAGTAAACAATCTCTGCACAGCTTCAAAGGGGCATTATCAGTTTTTAAAACTTTTGGCACACCTAAATATGAGAAGCAAGTAAAGAGGTGTTGCACAACAAGTTTATAAGCTTCTCCAGTTAGTTTTGTAAACCAAATCTGGTCTATAGCTTTTTAGATGACAAGTAACCATCTAATCTTTGCTTGAATACTTCCAACAACAGGAAACTCACTACTCTTCAAGGTTTTAAACTCTCCCTCTACCTTTTTTTTTTTTTTCCTACAGCATTCTCACCCCGCATATCACTTTCTCTAATCCCACCAACTCATTTTTAGTAGTATGTGTGGGCCAGGAACTGGGCCAGTCTTTCCCAGCAATGTTAAGTGACGTCTGTTCTTGTGTCTAATAGCCCTGACATTTTATTTT
>NW_011465203.1:0-517 GCF_000754665.1 Bison bison bison | reverse complement strand
GAGACGAGGCTTGATCGCTCAGAGCTTTTGTTGTAATAAAGTTTTATTAAAGTATAAAGGAGATAGAGAAAGCTTCTGACATAGGCATCAGAAGGGGGCAGAAAGAGTATCCCCATGCTAGTCTTCAGGTGGATGTTATATAGTCACTAGCAGTCTGTTAATGAAAGAAAGGAAATGTCTTAAAACTCAGAATGGCACCAGGCCCCTCACCCATAAGATGCATTTTGGGATAATCTTGGCACCAAATGGCTCATCCTGGGCCATAAAATGATTAACTTGAATCTTGAAGAAGGGAAGATCACCATACAAATAGTTTTGTTTACATAGATTAGAGGAATAATATCTGAGTATAACATACTGGTTTGTCAAGTAGGTTCTGAGCCAAGAGGCAGAATCGACTTGAAGACAGAGTTTGGGGTAAATGCATAGTACATTAGCATAGCTTAAGACAAACATTTCCATAAGAAAAAGGCATTAGTTATCTCTAAGTTTGAGAATAGTTAACTTCAGGTGAAGC
>NW_011465202.1:0-527 GCF_000754665.1 Bison bison bison | reverse complement strand
AGACTCCGATCGCAGGGTCCCGTGCAGGACTGGGGGACAGGAGAGTCAGGCCTCGGTCTTGGGTTGTAGGAATGGAACTCCGCTTGCCTCTCGACGGTGTCCCGGGGAGAGAGGCCACTTGTCGAGCGGTATTTGGAACCTGGGGGTCTTTTCCGGACGATGCACGGGCGAGTCACTGCCCCTTCGTGTTGACTTCATTCACAGGGTGGAGTTCGGAGAGGTGTCCGGGCATCGGGTTCTTACCAAGAGAGGACTGGGAAATCGGGGTGCTTCGCAATGTGGAAGCACCCACGAGGCCACGTCTGGAATGTCGTCGTGAGACCGGCCTCATCCTGAGGTGCGACCGGAAGGTCGGGAACCCCTTCCAGACAAAGCAGGGGAGACGACCCTCCTGTGGAGGTCAGGAGGGTAGAAGGGGCTCAGAGGAAGTGGTGCCGGAAAACCTCGGTGTTCCTCTCCAGGGAGACCGGGATGCCGGGGAACTTTGTGTGGGCGCATCAAGGGTGCCAAGTACCGTTTCGACCTCC
>NW_011465201.1:0-537 GCF_000754665.1 Bison bison bison | reverse complement strand
GCGGTTTCTCACGAGGTACGACGGCGAGGTCAGTGAGCCTCTCGTGGGGCGGCCAGGGGAAGTCGGGTCTCCATGCGAGTGGCGAGGGGGAGGCGCGTCATTTCTCTCGAGTCATGGGAGGGGAATCTGGCCTCGAGACGTGTTGAAGAAGGTCTCTCGAGGTCTTTCTCGGGTTGAGGCAGGAAACCCTGGCTTCCCTCGACTTGTGCAGGTGACCTCAGGGGGCTTCTCATGGTGGCTCTGAGAAATCAGGGAAACTGGAGGTGGGAGGGGCCGCTCGGGACTCCACGGGCTTTGGTGCATTGGAAGAGGGCCTCATCTCCAGCTGAGGCAGGAACCTCAGGCTTCCTCTGATTTCAGACTCCGATCGCAGGGTCCCTGCAGACTGGGGACAGGAGAGTCAGGCCTCGTCTTGGGTTGAGGCATGGAACTCCGCTTGCCTCTCGAGGTGTCCCCGGGGAGAGAGGCCACTTGTCGAGCTGTATTTGGAACCTGGGGGTTTTTCCGGGCGACGCACGGGCGAGTCACTGCCCCTTC
>NW_011465200.1:0-521 GCF_000754665.1 Bison bison bison | reverse complement strand
GAGAACTGAAAACCTATGTTCATACAAAGTGTGTGTATTCAATGGAATATTACCCAGTCAAAAAAAAAGTAGCTGATACATACACAACACGAACTTTGAAACACTGCTTAGTGGAATAAGCCAGACACAAAAGGACAAATATCGTATGATGCCACTTATCTGAAAAGTCTAGAATAGGAAAAGTCACAGAAACAAAGTAGATTAGAGGCTACCAGGCTGACAGGGGAGACGAGTGGCTAGTTACTGCTTAGAAGCTATAGAGTGTATCTGGGGGTATGAAAAAGCTTTGGAAACAGGGGTGCTGGTTGCACAACAGTGAGAGTATAATTAATGCCACTGAAGTGGACACAGAAGAATGGTTAGAAATGGCAACGTTTAAGTTTTGTATCGTTTACCACTATTAAAAAAATAAAAAGGCATGAATTACTAACAAAATACACAATCAACATAGTCATGAGGGATAATCTTAAAGACACTGTGCTGAGAAGTCAGACAGAAAGGAGTACACACTGTATGCTTCT
>NW_011465199.1:0-526 GCF_000754665.1 Bison bison bison | reverse complement strand
GAAGATATAACAATTATAAATAATATATGCACCAACACGGGAGCACCGCAGTATGTAAGACAAATGCTAAACAAGTAATGAAAGGAGAAATTAAACAATAACACAATAATAGTGGGAGACTTTAATACCCCACTCACACCTATGGATAGATACAACTAAACAGAAAAATTAATAAGGAAACACAAACTTTAAACGATACAATAGACCAGTTAGACCTAATTGATATCTATAGGGCATTTCATCCCAAAACAATGAATTTCACCTTTTTCTCAAGCGCACATGGAACCTTCTCCAGGATAGATCACATCCTGGGCCATAAAGCTAGCCTTGGTAAATTCAAAAAAATAGAAATCATTCCAAGCATCTTTTCTGACCACAATGCAGTAAGATTAGATCTCAATTACAGGAAAAAAACTATTAAAAATTCCAACATATGGAGGCTGAACAACACGCTGCTGAATAACCAACAAATCACAGAAGAAATCAAAAAAGAAATCAAAATTTGCATAGAAACGAATGAAAATGA
>NW_011465198.1:0-525 GCF_000754665.1 Bison bison bison | reverse complement strand
CATGGATTGGAAGAATCAATATAGTGAAAAATGAGTATACTACCCAAAGTAATCTATAGATTCAATGCAATCCCTATCAAGCTACCAACAGTATTCTTCACAGAGCTAGAACAAATAATTTCACAATTTGTATGGAAATACAAAAAACCTCGAATAGCCAAAGCGATCTTGAGAAAGAAGAATGGAACTGGAGGAATCAACCTACCTGACTTCAGGCTCTAGTACAAAGCCACAGTTATCAAGACAGTATGGTACTAGCACAAAGACAGAAATATAGATCAATGGAACAAAAAAGAAAGCCCAGAGATAAATCCACGCACATATGGACACCTTATCTTTGACAAAGGAGGCAAGAATATCCAATGGATTAAAGACAATCTCTTTAACAAATGGTGCTGGGAAAACTGGTCAACCACTTGTAAAAGAATGAAACCAGAACACTTTCTAACACCATACACAAAAATAGACTCAAAATGGATTAAAGATCTAAACATAAGACCAGAAACTATAAAACTCCTAGAGGAG
>NW_011465197.1:0-550 GCF_000754665.1 Bison bison bison | reverse complement strand
ACCTTTTTCTCAAGCGCACATGGAACCTTCTCCAGGATAGATCACATGCTGGGCCATAAAGCTAGCCTTGGTAAATTACAAAAAAATAGAAATCATTCCAAGCATTTTTTCTGACCACAATGCAGTAACATTAGATCTCAATTACAGGAGAAAAACTATTAAAAATTCCAACATATGGAGGCTGAACACACGCTGCTGAATAACCAACAAATCACAGAAGAAATCCAAAAAGAAATCAAAATTTGCATAGAAACGAATGAAAATGAAAACACAACAACCCAAAACCTTTGGGACACGGTAAAAGCAGTCCTAAGGGGAAAGTTCATAGCAATACAGGCACACCTCAAGAAACAAGAAAAAAGTCAAATAAATAACCTAACTCTACACCTAAAGCAACTAGAAAAGGAAGAAATGAAGAACCCCAGGGTTAGTAGAAGGAAAGAAATCTTAAAAATTAGAGCAGAAATAAATGCAAAAGAAACAAAAGAGACCATAGCAAAAATCAACAAAACCAAAAGCTGGTTCTTTGAAAGGATAAATAAAATTGACA
>NW_011465196.1:0-516 GCF_000754665.1 Bison bison bison | reverse complement strand
TAGCCCATCAGGCTCCTCTCTCCATTGACTTCCCAGGCAAGAATACTGAAGTGGTTTGCCATTTCCTTCTCCAGGGACTCTTCCCAACCCAGGGATCAAACCCGAGTCTCCTGCATTGACAGGCAGATCTTTACTGCTGAGCCACCAGGGAAGCCCAAATGAAAGTAATTAAATGGTTAATATGAGGATGAGCCCCAAGCCCAGAATGGTGATCATTCTAGGCAAACAGAGCCAGAAATGCAGTTGGTTTAACATTCATAAATCAAGAGTATACTATACCCTGTTTATAAAATGAGGGAGAAAATTAAATGATCATTCCAATAGACGCAGTAAAAGTATTTTTTAAGATTCAAAGCTCATTTTGAATAAAAGTCTTAGTGGCCAAAGATAAGAAGGGGACATCTCTGATCTGATCAAAGGAACTATAGTGAGCTGAGTTGGGGCCCCAGAGATATTTACACCCTAACCCCAGCCTGTGACTGTGTTATCTCATATGGAAAGGGGACTTCACAGGTG
>NW_011465195.1:0-523 GCF_000754665.1 Bison bison bison | reverse complement strand
GGTGCCAAGTACCGTTTCGACCTCCAAGTTCCTAAGGTGGGACTTCCCCTGAGACGCTGTAGCGGGAAAGGGCTTCATCTTGCGATGACGGGGGAACCACGTGGTTTTTCTCGAGTTGCGGCGGGATTCTCGAGTTACGACGGGGAATTCAGGATGCCTCTTGTGTTGGCCCAGGGAAGTCCAATCTTCCATTCGAGTTGGGCAGGAAAGCTGGGGATTGCTCTCGAGTGACTGCAGGGCCAATAGACCTCATCTAGGCTTGTGTCCAGAAGCCAATGTCCCTCTCCAGGGGCGACCGGGATCTCCGGGTTGCATTCCAGACGCACCCGGGGAGACAGGCACTCATCTCGAGTGGAAGCAAAGAACCCCGCTCTGCTCTCGAGTCGCGACGGGTATCTCTTGGAGGTCACTGGGTGGACTAAAGGGAGTCAAGCCTCCTGAGGCGTTTGGAGAGAGGTCGCGAGGTTGGCCTCTGGGCCATGCAGGAGACGAAGGCCCTCATCTCCGCGATGACGGGGGAGTC
>NW_011465194.1:0-502 GCF_000754665.1 Bison bison bison | reverse complement strand
GGAAAACTCAGCAGTGGCCACAGGACTGAAAATTTCAGTTTTCATTCCAATCCCAAAAAGGCAATGCCAAAGAATGCTCAAACTACTGTACAATTGTACTCATTTCACATGGTAGCAAAGTAATGCTCAAAATTCTCCAAACCAGTCCTCAGTAATACGTGAACTGTGAACTTCCAGATGTTCAAGCTGGTTTTAAAAAAGTCAGAGGAACCACAGATCAAATTGCCAACATCCACTGGATCATCAAAAAAGAAAGAGACAGAAGAACATCTATTTCTGCTTTATTGACTATGCCAAAGCCTTTGACTGTGTGGATCACAATAAACTGTGGACAATTCTGAAAGAGATGGGAATACCAGACCACCTGACCTGCCTCCTTAGAAACCTGTATGCAGGTCAGGAAGCAACAGTTAGAACTGGACATGGAACAACAGACTGGTTCCAATTTGGGAAAGGAGTACATAAAGGCTGTATATTGTCACCCTGCTTATTTAACTTCTAT
>NW_011465193.1:0-504 GCF_000754665.1 Bison bison bison | reverse complement strand
TGACGCGCTCCCCCTCGCCACTCGCATGGAGACCCGACTTCCCTCGGCGCCCCACGAGAGGCTCACTGACCTCGCCGTCGTACCTCGTGAAAAACCGCACCCTGGGGCCGCCGCTCCGAGAACCACCCCGAGATCCCCCCTCATCGCGGAGATGAGGGCCTTCGTCTCCTGCATGGCCTAGAGGCCAACCTCGCGACCTCTCTCCAAACGCCTCAGGAGGCTTGACTCCCTTTAGTCCACCCAGGGAGCTCCAAGAGATACCCGTCGCGACTCGAGAGCAGAGCGGGGTTCTTTGCTTCCACTCGAGATGAATGCCTGTCTCCCCGGGTGCGTCTGGAATGCAACCCCGAGATCCCGGTCGCCCCTGGAGAGGAACATTGGCTTCTGGACACAAGCCCAGATGAGGTCTGTTGGTCCTGCAGTCACTCGAGAGCAATCCCCAGCTTTCCTTCGCAACTCGAATGGAAGCTTGGACTTCCCTGGGCCAACACAAGAGGCATCCCG
>NW_011465192.1:0-525 GCF_000754665.1 Bison bison bison | reverse complement strand
TCCTTTTTCTTCACCAGGTCGCCTGTGTCTCCTCCCTAACCCCTCTCTACTCTACCCAACTCTGTGAATTTCTGTGTGTTCCAGACGGTGGAGAACACTTAGGGAACTGATTACTGGCTGGATCTGTCTCCCTCCTTTTCATTCCCCCCTTTTATCCTTCTGGCCACCTCTGTTGCCTTCCTCCTTCTTCTCTTCTCTGTATAACCCCGTGAACATCTCTGAGTGGTCCAGTTGTGGAGTGCACATAAGGAAGTGACTACTGGCTAGCCCACTCTCTCCACTATTGATTCACCTCATCTCATTTGGGTCACCTCTAACTCCCTCCTCCCTCTTCTCTTCTCCATGTAACCCTGTGAACCTCTCTGAGTAACCCTCACTGTAGAGAAACTTATCATCTTTAATGTAGATGTTTTATCAATGGTGTTGTATAGAAGGAGAAGTTTTGAAACTACTGTAAAAATAAGACCGATAATCAGAAGCAGGAGACTTAAGTCCAAACCCTGACTCCAGGGAACTCCTGACTCC
>NW_011465191.1:0-540 GCF_000754665.1 Bison bison bison | reverse complement strand
CCTCCCCCCAAAAAACCAGAGTCTGCCTACTGTATTGCTTTGTGCTCTCACCTCTGATTTCACTGGGGGCTGTCCCCCACCACCATCTCGCTCTCTCTGTCAAAGAGTTAACTTACGGCTCCAATTCAGAAAGTTCCTTGTCATTCTTAACTTTAACTTCCAGCTGAGTCTCCATCTGGAGTGCAGAAACCACCACGCTTACTAATTATGCCTGGGCTGCTAAGACCCACTCCAGAAGGTGTCTAGGGTGAGGCAACTTCCGCTATTCGAGAGGGCGCCTGCGGCCTACGGAAGTGGTGCAAACTTCTTGTCATGAAGTTTGATTGGTCTCCCGAGTAAACCAAGCTACTCAGTCTCTTTTCTCCACCGAATTTTCCTACTGAGCTCTCCTCATAATATTATTCATGACATCTCTGATTAGCATATAAATAGTCGCCTAGGCCATCTCTCCTTCGAATACCCTGGATCAGCTGGGGCTGGTCCCCGGCAGGTGGCGCCCGAACAGGGACCTCAGGAGGCAATACTCAAAGAGCTGAGCAG
>NW_011465190.1:0-522 GCF_000754665.1 Bison bison bison | reverse complement strand
GTGGCTGTCCTGCTAGGGGGCCTTTCATGGGACCGTGTGCAGTACAAGTTTGGGTTTTGGAACCGAATAATTAGAACGTGTAAAAATTTTAAATGATGTGGTAGGTTTGATTCAAAACAAAACAAAACAAAACTAAAATACCAAGTCTCCAAGTTTTTTTGCAAATTTAGGTTTTAATATTGAAGGCCTGTTTTCCTTCCACTGTGGCATTCTACGAAGAAATAAGCGGGGTTTTTTTTTTTTAATATGTTTTTCTTTTCTTTTTTTAGAAAAGATTCCGAAAAATGAGGGAAACAGGAAACCCAGAGGTGCCCCTGTAGTTTGGCGAAGGCCTTAGGAGGTCACTTGGAAATGCTGCTGGCTGTGAGTGGAGGGAGGGGGTAGATGTGCACAGAGCTGTGCAGGCTTGTCCTTTGCATGGATGTTCTTTGTAGAAATCCACCTCGGAGCCATCTCCTGATGTGTAAGAATTTCCCAGACAAACCTTGAGCTAAGCAATGCGTTTTTCCTTAGGAAATGTTG
>NW_011465189.1:0-527 GCF_000754665.1 Bison bison bison | reverse complement strand
GAAAGAGCCTGGAGAGTGGGCAGAGGAAAGGCCACTACACCTGCAGTTTATGAAAAGTAGAAAATGTACCTAATGACCTGGAAGGAGAAACTGTATCTTATTTATTGAGATATCTAGCCAAGGAGAATTCCAGCCAAACAGCCAAAAGTGCTTCCTGGTTTCTTGCTGCCTATAGTAAAATATGAAGGGAAATTAAATGAATAAATAAATAAATATGAGAAAGACTATTTAAAAATAGGACAGAACTTGCTGATTTGGAAATTTTCCAGTCTTTTAAGATGACAGAAGATGCGAAAATTAATGGCTCTGAAGCAAGGTCATATACAAGGCATTGATATAAGATGGTCTAAATATAACATTTACATCACATATAGGTCATTCTTCTTATTATTTTTTTTTAAATAAAGGTTGTCTAAAGATGAGTGTGACTGTAAAATTCTTTGTTAAGCCTCAGAAAGCTGGAAGGGGATGCTTCATGGCATTATTTAGGCAGGCCAATGCCCTCCAAAGAGTTCAGGGGTGTCACT
>NW_011465188.1:0-533 GCF_000754665.1 Bison bison bison | reverse complement strand
GGTGAGAGGACAGAGCCGTCAGGTGGTAGGTAGCCTGGACAGACTGAACTATTCCTTCTTCGCCTGGAGCTTCATTCCAGACCCTCTACTGACCTTTACTCCAGGAGGGCGGGCCCATTCTCTCCTTAGTTCGGAAGGTCCCGTCTTATATGTGAACTTGGCAGGAAGCAGGCTCTCACCAGGCAGAACCAGACACAGGTGTGAGAGAAAAATGCCATCTCAAGGCCACCTTCAGAAAACCACAGAGTTTCCAGAGAAATAAACAGCAGACTTCACAGACACAGGAATGTTCTTTTTTTTTTTTGTCTCTCCGAAGAAGTGTGGTTAGTTGTTTTAAAACTGTACATTTTACTGTACACTTTTTTTTTTTTTTTAGCAAAGGAGAAGGTTGGCATTTGTATTCTGCCCACAGGGATGTCGCTTTCCAAACCTGGCAAACACAAGTGCTAGAAACATGTCATGTCACGACAGAGCTTGGAGCCGCCGACGAGAACAGACAGCTGGTTCCCCTCGCTTCCCAAGCCTACCCCTTT
>NW_011465187.1:0-514 GCF_000754665.1 Bison bison bison | reverse complement strand
TGTGATGTATCATTAGAGTCGTCTCAGTGAAAACAGGAACTCTGTGTCTTCTTCTCTCCGCCTTCTATTCCCTGAAACTTATTACATGCCTCCTAGCTCATCGTAGGTGCTCAGTATTTACTTAGTGTGTGAAAGACAGAAAAGCTCTTGGAAGCCTCAAGGGGTCACTTGGCTCGGCACTTTTGATCTCTTTGTATATTTGGCGATTCAATTCTTTCCTTTCCTGGGTTGATGGGTACACTATATTCGAGGCACAACCTAAGGCATGAAGACATATCCATACATAGAGGGTCTTGCTTTCAAGGAACTCGTACAGCAGATTTCTACAAGTTAGGGCTTTTCAAATGCTCTAGAAGAATGTGAACGTTCAGTAGGCTCCATTTCCATTTCAAAGAAAGATCGTTTGACTTCCATAGCAAAGGTGGAGACCTTCCAATGTTGAGTCCAATACTTATACCTTGACCATTTCAGGCAAGTCTTGTGGTTCCTTCTGGAGGTGTGTGGCTCTTGCAGA
>NW_011465186.1:0-513 GCF_000754665.1 Bison bison bison | reverse complement strand
TTTCTGGATGCACACATAAGGCAGGACTGTGGGTTGCAGAGTTCCAAGGCTGTGGGCCTGGTCGACCTGTGTTGCCTCGGGTCCCAGCAGAGATTTAGCAGTCAGGAGTCAAATATCACAGCATCCAGCCCCTACGGCAATGGAGGTGGAGAGCTAGTGCTAGAGAAACCCTAAAGATCCCCGATCCTTCCATTGCACAGGTCAGAAAAATAACTAGGATCTAAATTTTTGCTAAATCAGACAGCTATTGAGTTATTTAAAATTCCAGAATGGATAAACAATAGCCGGTGACCAGAATTTAAGAAACTTTCAAGTGCAAACAACTTTAAGAAAGTCCTACCAACTTACTTAATTTTCTTTTGAAACAAGGAAATAGAGGAGGGCTGTTTATAGTTTAGCAATAGAATCCGCACTTTCACTACTAGAGGGTGGGTTTGCTGCCTGGTCAGGGAAGTGGGATCCCACGTGCCACACGTTATATGTGTGTGTTAGCCACTCAGTTGTGCATGACTT
>NW_011465185.1:0-531 GCF_000754665.1 Bison bison bison | reverse complement strand
GGGGAGAGAGGCCGCTTGTCGAGCTGTATTTGGAACCTGGGGTTTTTTTCCGAACGGTGCACGGAAAAACTGCCCCTTCGTGTGGACTTCATTCACAGGGTGGAGTTCGGAGAGGTGTCCGGGCATCGGGTTCTTCTCAAGAGGGACCGGGAAATCGGGGTCCTACGGAGTGTGGATCCACCCACGAGGCCACGTCTGGAATGTCTTCGTGAGACCGGCCTCATCCTGAGGTGCGACCGGAAGGTCGGGAAGCCCTTCCAGACAAAGCAGGGGAGTCGACCCTCCTGTCCAGATCAGGAGGGGAGAAAGGGCTCAGAGGAGGGGGTGCCGGAAAACTTCAGTGTTCCTCTCGAGGGAGACCGGGATTTCGGGGAACTTTGTGGGTCGCATCAAGGGTGCCAAGTGCCCTTTCGACCTCCAATTCCTAACGTGGGACTTCTCCTGAGACGCTGTAGCGGGAAAGGGCTTCATCTTGCGATGACGGGGGAGCCACGTGGTTTTTCTCGAGTTACGGCGGGATTCTCGAGTTAC
>NW_011465184.1:0-500 GCF_000754665.1 Bison bison bison | reverse complement strand
GGCTCACACTGACACAGACATCAATCCAGACAGACAAGACAAGACATCTTCCAGTTTCCGCCTGAGATGGAAAAGATTTCTTTGAGCCGTTTTTCTGGGGAGTGGGGGTGGGGCTGGCGGCCAGGCAGGCTTTGGGAAGGAGCTCCTGGTTTGGAATTGCATATGAAAAGAACCAGCTTTCCGGGTCCAAGGAATCAAGTTCCTTGGAAACCAACTTTGTCCGGTTCTATAGAATATCATGGCCTTCCTAGGTCAGGTCATCTTCCTTTCCGTAGTCCTCGTTGGATCCCTGAATTCTAGACAGCTTGGATTGCCTCTGTGGGCTGGATGGATTGTCCTCCCGTTTCACCGGGCGGCGGGAGCGAGGTCCCAGAGGCTCTCCTGGAACCGGGCGTGGGGGCGGGGCTCACCGGGAGCCCGTGGTGAAGGTGGGCAGCGCACCGGGAGCGCGCCCGGGGCGGGGCGAAGCCGGGCGGCGCGGGTTGGGAGTCGGGTCGTGG
>NW_011465183.1:0-526 GCF_000754665.1 Bison bison bison | reverse complement strand
GACGGGGTCTTTGCTTCCACTCGAGATGAATGCCTGTTCCCCCGGGTGCGTCTGGAATGCAACCCCGAGATCCCCGGTGCCCCCTGGAGAGGAACATTGGCTTCTGGACACAAGCCTAGATGAGGTCTCTTGGCCCTGCAGTCACTCGAGAGCAATCCCCAGCTTTCCTTCGCAACTCGAATGGAAGATTGGACTTCCCTGGGCCAACACAAGAGGCATCCCGAATTCCCCGTCGTAACTCGAGAATCCCGCCGCAACTCGAGAAAAACCACGTGGTTCCCCCGTCATCGCAAGATGAAGCCCTTTCCCGCTACAGCGTCTCAGGAGAAGTCCCACGTTAGGAATTGGAGGTTGAAACGGTACTTGGCACGCTTGATGCGCCCCCACAAAGTTCCCCGGCATCCCGGTCTCCCTGGAGAGGAACACCGAGGTTTTCCGGCACCACTTCCTCTGAGCCCCTTCTACCCTCCTGATCTCCACAGGAGGGTCGACTCCCCTGCTTTGTCTGGAAGGGGTTCCCGACCTT
>NW_011465182.1:0-532 GCF_000754665.1 Bison bison bison | reverse complement strand
GGGGGCTTCTCATGGTGGCTCTGAGAAGTCAGGGAACTGGAGGTGGGAGGGGCCTCTCGGGACTCCCCTGGGTTTGGTGCATTGGAAGAGGGCCTCATCTCCAGTTGAGGCAGGAACCTCAGGGTTCCTCTGATTTCGGACTCCGATCGCAGGGTCCCTGCAGACTGGGGACAGGAGAGTCAGGCCTCGTCTTGGGTTGAGGCATGGAACTCCGCTTGCCTCTCGAGGTGTCCCCGGGGAGAGAGGCCACTTGTCGAGCTGTATTTTGAACCTGGGGGTTTTTTCCGGTCGATGCTCGGGCGAGTCACTGCCCCTTCGTGTTGACTTCATTCACAGGGTGGAGTTCGGAGAGGTGTCCGGGCATCGGATTCTTATCTAGAGGGGACCGGGAAATCGGGGTGCTTTGCAATGTGGAAGCACCCGCGAGGCCACGCCTGGAATGTCGTTGTGAGACCGGCCTCATCCTGAGGTGCGACCGGAAGGTCGGGAACCCCTTCCAGACAAAGCAGGGGAGTCGACCCTCCTGTCGAGA
>NW_011465181.1:0-543 GCF_000754665.1 Bison bison bison | reverse complement strand
ACCCCAAAGACACATATTAAATCAAATTAACAAAGAATCAAACACAAAGAACAAAATATTAAAAAGCAGCAAGGGAAAAACAACAAATAACACACAAGGGAATTCCCATAAGGATAACAGCTGATCTTTCAATAGAAACTCTTCAAGCCAGGAGGGAATGGCAAGACATACTTAAAATGATGAAAGAAAATAACCTACAGCCCAGATTATTGTACCTAGCAAGGATCTCATTCAAGTATGAAGGAGAAATCAAAAGCTTCTCAGACAAGCAAAAGCTGAGAGAATTCTGCACCACCAAACCAGCTCTCCAACAAATACTAAAGGATATTCTCTAGACAGGAAACACAAAAATGGTGTATAAACTCGAACCCAAAACAATAAAGTAAATGGCAACGGGATCATACTTATTAGTAATTACCTTAAACGTAAATGGGTTGAATGCCCCAACCAAAAGACAAAGACTGGCTGAATGGATACAAAAACAAGACCCCTACATATGTTGTCTACATGAGACCCACCTCAAAACAGGGGACACATACAGAC
>NW_011465180.1:0-533 GCF_000754665.1 Bison bison bison | reverse complement strand
CACCCAGTGAGCTCCAAGAGATACCCGTCGCGACTCGAGAGCAGAGCGGGGGTTCTTTGCTTCCACTCGAGATGGATGCCTGTCTCCCCGGGTGCGTCTGGAATGCAACCCCGAGATCCCTTGCGCGCCTGGAGAGGAACACTGGCTTCTGGACACAAGCCTAGATGAGGTCTATTGGCCCTGCAGTCACTCGAGAGCAATCCCCAGCTTTCCTTCGCAACTCGAATGGAAGATTGGACTTCCCTGGGCCAACACAAGAGGCATCCTGAATTCCCCGTCGTAACTCTAGAATCCTGCCGCAACTCGAGAAAACCACGTGGTTCCCCGTCATCGTAAGATGAAGCCCTTTCCCGCTACAGTGTCTCAGGAGAAGTCCCACGTTAGGTATTGGAGGTCGAAACGGTACTTGCCACCCTTGATGCGACCCACAAAGTTCCCCGACATACCGGTCTCCCTCGAGAGGAACACCGAGGTTTTCCGGCAGCACTTCCTCTGAGCCCCTTCTACCCTCCTGATCTGGACAGGAGGGTCGA
>NW_011465179.1:0-509 GCF_000754665.1 Bison bison bison | reverse complement strand
ACACACACACACACACACACACACACACACACTTGAGTGTGGCTTTTGGAAATACTTGTGTTCGTAGTTGCTGGGTTGAGCCCAACTTTAATACAACCCATGGACTGCGGCCCATCAGCCTCCTCTGTCCGTGGCATTTCCCAGGCGAGGATACTGGGAGTGGGTTGCCATTTCCTTCTCCGGCGGGATCTTCCCGACCCAGGGATCAAAGCCCAGTCTCCTGCGCGCGGATGCCTTGCCATCTGAACCAGGACATTGCTAATTCCCTAGGCAAAATACAAAGAATAGAGCTCGTGTTCTACTAAATGGAAAGATGATTTCAAAAACAGAAGCTGTCCTTTGTTGGTATCTTTGAATCTTTATGTAGTTTTCGTTGATTTTTACTGTTAAGGCTAACTGAACAAGGCAAGAGAGAAACCCCAGAATTGAAAAGCAATTGACGGTTTTGAAAGAAACATGTGCAGGTGAAGCTCTCTTCCTTTTTGAGAGATGGTTAAATGCAAAATCTT
>NW_011465178.1:0-527 GCF_000754665.1 Bison bison bison | reverse complement strand
GAGAGGCACTTGTCGAGCGGTATTGGAACCTGGGGGTCTTTCCGGACAATGCACGGGCGAGTCACTGCCCTTCGTGTTGACTTCATTCACAGGGTGGAGTTCGGACAGGTGTCCGGGCATCGGGTCTTACCAAGAGGGACCGGGAATCGGGGTGCTTCGCAATGTGGAAGCACCCACGAGGCCACGTCTGGAATGTCGTCCTGAGACCGGCCTCATCCTGAGGTGCGACAGGACGTCGGGAACCCCTTCCAGACAAAGCAGGGGAGTCGACCCTCCTGTGGAGATCAGGAGGGTAGAAAGGGCTCAGAGGAAGTGCTGCCGGAAAACCTCGGTGTTCCTCTCCAGGGAGACCGGGATGCCGCGGAACTTTGTGGGGGCGCATCAAGGGTGCCAAGTACCGTTTCGACCTCCAATTCCTAACGTGGGACTTCTCCTGAGACGCTGTAGCGGGAAAGGGCTTCATCTTGCGATGACGGGGGAACCACGTGGTTTTTCTCGAGTTGCGGCAGGATTCTCGAGTTACGACG
>NW_011465177.1:0-542 GCF_000754665.1 Bison bison bison | reverse complement strand
ACAACTAGAAAAAGGAAGAAATAGAAGAACCCCAGGGTTAAGTAGAAGGAAAGAAATCTTAAAATTAAGGGCAGAAATAAATAGACAAAAGAAACAAAAGAGACCATAGCAAAAATCAACAAAACCAAAAGCTGGTCTTTGAAAGGATAAATAAAATTGACAAACCATTAGCCAGACTCATCAAGAAACAAAGGGAGAAAAATCAAATCAATAAAATTAGAAACGAAAATGGAGAGATCACAACAGACAACACAGAATTACAAAGGAACATAAGAGACTACTATAAACAATTATATGCCAGTAAAATGGACAACGAGGAAGAAATGGACAAATTCTTAGAAAAGTACAACTTTCCAAAGCTCGACCAGGAAGAAATAGAAAATCTTAACAGACCCATCACAAGCATGGAAATTGAAACTGTACTCAAAAATCTTCCAGCAAACAAAAGCCCAGGTCCAGACGGCTTCACAGCTGAATTCTATCAAAAATTTAGAGAAGAGCTAACACCTATCCTGCTCAAACTCTTCCACAAAATTGCAGAG
>NW_011465176.1:0-508 GCF_000754665.1 Bison bison bison | reverse complement strand
AAAAATCACAAGGCTCACACTGACACAGACATCAATGCAGACAGACAAGACAAGACATCTTCCAGTTTTCCGCCTGAGATGGAAAAGATTCTTTGAGCCGTTTTTTTCTGGGGAGTGGGGGGTGGGGCTGGCGGCCAGGCAGGCTTTGGTAAGGCGCTAAGTGTTTGGAATTGCATATGAAAAGAACCAGCTTTCCGGGTTCCAAGGAATCAAGTTTCCTTGGAAACCAACTTTGTCCGGTTCTATAGAATATCATGGCCCTCCTAGGTCAGGTCATCTTTCCTTTCCGTAGTCCTCGTTGGATCCCTGAATTCTAGACAGCTTGGATTGCCTCTGTGGGCTGGATGGATTGTCCTCCCGTTTCACCGGGCGGCGGTAGCGAGGTCCCAGAGGCTCTCCTGGAACCGGGCGTGGGGGCGGGGCTCACCGGGAGCCCGTGGTGAAGGTGGGCAGCGCACCGGGAGCGCGCCCGGGGCGGGGCGAAGCCGGGCGGCGCGGGTCGGGAACC
>NW_011465175.1:0-522 GCF_000754665.1 Bison bison bison | reverse complement strand
ATGCGAGTGGCGAGGGGGAGCGCGTCATTGCTCTCGAGTCAGTGGGAGGGGGAATCTGGCCTCGAGACGTGTTGAAGAAGGTCTCTCGAGGTCTTTCTCGGGTGGAGGCAGGAAACCCTGGCTTCCCTCGACTTGTGCAGGTGACCTCAGGGGGCTTCTCATGGTGGCTCTGAGAAGTCAGGGAAACTGGAGGTGGGAGGGGCCTCTCGGGACTTCACGGGGGTTGGTGCATTGGAAGAGGGCCTCTTCTCCAGCTGAGGCAGGAACCTCAGGGTTCCTCTGATTTCAGACTCCGATCGCAGGGTCCCTGCAGACTGGGGACAGGAGAGTCAGGTCTCGTGTTGGGTTGAGGCATGGAATTCCGCTTGCCTCTCGAGGTGTCCCCGGGGAGAGAGGCCACTTGTCGAGCTGTATTTGGAACCTGGGGGTTTTTCCGGACGACGCACGGGCGAGTCACTGCCCCTTCGTGTTGACTTCATTTACAGGGTGGAGTTCGGAGAGGTGTCCGGGCATCGGGTTCTT
>NW_011465174.1:0-540 GCF_000754665.1 Bison bison bison | reverse complement strand
AGTGTGTGTTGTGTATGTATGTGTGTACACTACCTTTCAAGACCTATGTATATTTGTGTTACTGTCACAATTAATAATGCCCTGATATTTAAAGTTATTGTAACTTATCTTTAAACTCTTTGTTCTGTGTTCTTCCCAAAGGGTTAAAGGGAAAAATGCTAACAGATTCTTAATGCCAGTGTCATTGCAAACTAATTCTTTATTCAAGGCACCAGTTAGTAAAAATTTACATTTTACTTATCACGAAGAAGTACATATTTTTTCAAATTTGTATTCAGCTTTTATAATTTCAAGCAGAGCTTATTCTCCAATACCAAATGATATATGCTTATACTTGCTTCTATATATTGTATTTAGCTTTGTAGGTAGATGAGCATATCCCATGTAGAATACAGTGGAAGCACTAAAATAAGTATATTTCTGACTATAGAAATTGACCAAAAGATTAAACCAAGACTGAAGCATACCAAATGTACCTTATATCTAACCTTTTCATTGGTGTTAAACAATATTTACCAAAATTATTAAGTTGAATATATT
>NW_011465173.1:0-548 GCF_000754665.1 Bison bison bison | reverse complement strand
GCGAGTGGCAGGGGGAGCGCGTCATTGCCTTGAGTCATGTAGGGGAACCTGGCCTCGAGACGTGTTGAAGAAGGTCTCTCGAGGCCTTTCTCGGGTTGAGGCGGAAACCCTGGCTTCCCTCGACTTGTGCAGGCGACCTCAGGGGGCTTCTCATGGTGGCTCTGATAAGTCAGGGAAACTGGAGTGGGGGGGGGCCTCTCGGGACTCCACGGGGTTTGGTGCATTGGAAGTAGGGCCTCATCTCCAGTTGAGGCAGGAACCTCAGGGTTCCTCTGATTTCAGACTCCGATCGCAGGGTCCCTGCAGACTGGGGACAGGAGAGTCAGGCCTCGTCTTGGGTTGAGGCATGGAACTCCGCTTTCCTCTCGAGGTGTCCCCGGGGAGAGAGGCCACTTGTCGAGCGGTATTTGGAACCTGGGGGTCTTTTCCGGACGATGCACGGGCGAGTCACTGCCCCTTCGTGTTGACTTCATTCACAGGGTGGAGTTCGGAGAGGTGTCCGTGCATCGGGTTCTTACCAAGACGGGACCGGGAAATCGGGGTGCTTC
>NW_011465172.1:0-552 GCF_000754665.1 Bison bison bison | reverse complement strand
GGAGGGGGCCGTCTCGGCACTCCACTGGTTGGTGCATGGAAAGGGCCTCATCTCCAGTTGAGGCAGGAACCTCAGGGTTCCTCTGACTTCAGACTCCGATCGCAAGGTCCCTGCAGACTTGGGACAGGAGAGTCAGGCCTCGTCTTGGGTTGAGGCATGGAACTCCGCTTGCCTCTCGAGGTGTTCCCGGGGAGACAGGCCAATTGTCGAGCGGTATTTGGAACCTGGGGTTCTTTTCCCGACGATGCACGGGCGAGTCACTGCCCCTTCGTGTTGACTTCATTCACAGGGTGAAGTTCGAAGAGATGTCCGGGCATCGGGTTCTTATCAATAGGGGACCGGGAAATCGGGGTCCTTCGGAATGTGGAACCACCCACGAGGCCACGTATGGAATGTCGTCGTGAGACCGGCCTCATCCTGACGTGTGACCGGAAGGTCGGGAACCCCTTCCAGACAAAGCAGGGGAGTCGACCCTCCTGTCCAGATCAGGAGGGTAGAAGGGGCTCAGAGGAAGTGGTGCCGGAAAACCTCGGTGTTCCTCTCGAGGGAGAC
>NW_011465171.1:0-540 GCF_000754665.1 Bison bison bison | reverse complement strand
AACCCCACTGGGCTGACTATACATTCCATGGAATTCTCCAGGCCAGAATATTAGAATACTGCAGTGGGTAGCCGTACATTCTCCAGGGGATTTTCCAACCCAAGGATTGAACCCAAGTCTCCCACACTGCAGGCAGATTCTTTACCAGCTGAGTCACTAGGAAATACCAACTCTTTTTTTTTTCCTAGTGCCAAGTCAAGGGAAAGATCATGCAACTCTCTATAAAGAACTTGGCTTTTTTCCTGACTGTCAAGTTATTTTATCAGAGGTTTGATATAACCTGAAATATGTATCACTATTTTTTTTTTTTCTAGGTTCACACTAGCGCTTTAGTAGAGTATAGGGAAGAGTGGGAAAAAAAAAAAAAAAAGACAAGGCTAGAGCTGTAATCCAGAAGTGAGAAATGGTGACATATTCTGAGGTACTCATGGTGGATGTGAAAAGAAAGGAACACATACAATATAAACTTGGAAGTTGGGATTGGTAGAATTTGAGGTGTGAGGGAAAACAAAATCAGGCAATATTTTTTGCTGTCTTACT
>NW_011465170.1:0-524 GCF_000754665.1 Bison bison bison | reverse complement strand
AGAGATCACAACAGACAACACAAGAATACAAAGGATCATAAGAGACTATTATCAACAATTATATGCCAATAAAATGGACAACGAGGAAGAAATGGGCAAATTCTTAGAAAAGTACAACTTTCCAAAACTCGACCAGGAAGAAATAGAAAACCTTAAACAGACCCATCACAAGCACGGAAAATTGAAAACTGTAATCAAAAAATCTTCCAGCAAACAAAAGCCCAGGTCCAGACGGCTTCACAGCTGAATTCTACCAAAAATTTAGAGAAGAGCTAACACCTATCCTGCTCAAACTTTTCCAGAAAATTGCAGAGGAAGGTAAACTTCCAAACTCATTCTATGAGGCCACCATCACCCTAATACCAAAACCTGACAAAGATGCCACAAAAAAAGAAAACTACAGGCCAATATCACTGATGAACATAGATGCAAAAATCCTAAACAAAATTCTAGTAATCAGAATCCAACAACACATTAAAAAGATCATACACCATGACCAAGTGGGCTTTATCCCAGGGATGCAA
>NW_011465169.1:0-525 GCF_000754665.1 Bison bison bison | reverse complement strand
TGCGTGCGAGTGTCTGTGTGTCTGTCTGTGTGCCTGCCTGTGGCTCGTCTGCTCTCGTCAGGAAGGTCGAGGGGCTTGGCGTGGGGGCAAAGGGGGGGCCTCGGTAGTGCGAAGGGAGGGGCTGAGGCGCTCCGGTCGACCGTGCCTCCCTGGGCTTCTGGTGGGTTTGGGCACCGGACAGGTGCCGGGCAAGTTGGGCGCTCAAGTTCGCTGCGCCTAGGCCCGCAGCAGGTTCAGAGGCCCCTGGGCCGCGGGGGTTGGGAGGCGGCGGGCGCCGAAGACCGACACGTCCGGGGCCGCGCGGGCCTGAGCAGCGAATGGGATCGGGGGGAGGCCCCGCTCAGCGAGCGCGGCCGGGTCTGGAGTGGCCGCGGGTGGGAGGGCGCCGAGACCTCCGCACCCCTCAGCCCAGCCCCCAGGCCCCGCGCGCACGCACGCACGCACGCCCTCCCGGTCAATGGGGGGTCCTGGAAGCCCCTCGGGCCCCCGGGCCCGGCCAGGCGCTTGCTGGTCTGGTGTTGGCTG
>NW_011465168.1:0-509 GCF_000754665.1 Bison bison bison | reverse complement strand
GGGGTCTTCCTGTTCTCAGTCATTCGGGCACGCTCTTGCTCCCAGTGCTGCTTCCTGCACGGACAGGGTACCTTGCAGCTCTTGTGGTGTGAGTGGTTTTTACGCATCTGCTCTTTTGTTGTTGTTATTTTAATTAATATATTTATTTTTTCAAGCAGTTTAGTTTTACAGAAAAGCTGAGCAGAAAATACAGAATTCCCCTCTCAGTCCCTCCTACCCGACCCCACCAGTTTCCCCTATTGTTAATATTTTTCATTATTGTAGTACATGTGTGACATTGATGAGCCAATACTGATAGATTATTATTAACTGAAACCTATACTTTAAGGTTCACTCTTTGCAGTGTTCCTTCTGTAGACTTTACAAATGTATGGTGACACATGTAACCGTTACAGTATCACACAGAGGACTTTCACTGCCCTGAAAATCGCCTGAGTGCTCTACCCACCCTTCCCCAGAGTTCCTAGCAGTCACCTATCTTTTTACTGTCTGTGTAGTTTTCCCCTTTT
>NW_011465167.1:0-543 GCF_000754665.1 Bison bison bison | reverse complement strand
GGAAACTGGAGGTGGAGGGGGCCGTCTCGGCACTCCGACGGTTTGGTGCATTGGAAGAGGGCCTCATCTCCAGTTGAGGCAGGAACCTCAGGGTTCCTCTGATTTCAGACTCCGATTCCAGGGTCCCTGCAGACTTGGGAAAGGAGAGTCAGGCCTCGTCTTGGGTTGAGGCATGGAACTCCGCTTGCCTCTCGAGGTGTTCCCGGGGAGACAGGCCACTTGTCGAGCGGTATTTGGAACCTGGGGGTTTTTCCCGACGATGCACGGGCGAGTCACTACCCTTTCGTGTTGACTTCATTCACAGGGTGGAGTTCGAAGAGGTGTCCGGGCATCGGGTTCTTATCAAGAGGGGACCGGGAAATCGGGGTTCTTCGGAATGTGGAACCACCCACGAGGCCACGTCTGGAATGTCGTCGTGAGACCGGCCTCATCCTGAGGTGCGACGAGAAGGTCGGGAAACCCTTCCAGACAAAGCAGAGGAGTCGACCCTCCTGTCCAGATCAGGAGGGTAGAAGAGGCTCAGAGGAAGTGGTGCCGGAAAAC
>NW_011465166.1:0-522 GCF_000754665.1 Bison bison bison | reverse complement strand
TACTGCAGTGGATTGCCATTTCCTTCTCCAGATCTTCCCGACCCAGAGATCAAACCCACGTCTCCTGCATTGCAGGCAGATTCTTTACCACTGAGGCACCTGGGAAGCCCTAAGTTGAAAATAATGATCCTATATTTCAGTTATCCCAAACACTGCTTGATAGATTATAAATTCATTGTATATTTTAAAGTGGGGAAAACATGTAAATACTGAATCTTTCTTGCATTACCCCTGCTTATGTAATGGTATTTCTAAACTGGTTTACAGAACCTTTCTTTCACAAGCATTTTATAGTTGACTCAGGGTCTCTCTGCTTAAATGTATGTCCGACCTATTAGTATAGACAATCTCAGGACGGGCCCCACCTGGCAGGAAGGCTAAAGGAAAATTTTATGCAGGCAGAAAAAAAGAGTAAAAGTGTTCCTAAAAATCAGATCCTATTAAAAGGGATGTTAGCAAGCTGTCTAGCATCTTTTGTTGAGTTGAAATCCTTTGATGTGGAATTTGTTTGAATAACTGGGT
>NW_011465165.1:0-502 GCF_000754665.1 Bison bison bison | reverse complement strand
GTGCTGGTGCACTCCGGGTGGAGCTGTGAGCGAGGACACTACTTCTGTTACGTCCGAGCGGGCAACGGCCAATGGTATAAGATGGACGATGCCAAGGTGACCGCCTGTGACGAGACCGCTGCCCTGAGCCAGAGCGCCTACGTCCTGTTCTACGCCCGGGAGGGTGCGTGGGAAGGGGGGCGCTGGGGGAGGGGGCAGCGGCCCCCGTCGGGGCTGACCCCACAGACCCCGGGCAGCCTGCAAGAGACGCCAGCGGCAGAGCTCCTGGGTCGGAGGAGTCCCCGGGGGACACAGAGGTCGAAGGGATGAGCTTAGAGCAGTGGAGACGCCTGCAAGAACACAGCCGACCGAAGCCGGCCTTGGAGCTGCGGAAGGTCCAGTCTGCCCTGCCTGCCGGCGCAGTCGTGATTCACCAGTCCAAACACGGAGGAGGGAGAAACCGCACGCCGCCCCAACAGGAGCACGAGCGGCTCGACCGTCCCAGCACGGACACCCCGCCTCC
>NW_011465164.1:0-546 GCF_000754665.1 Bison bison bison | reverse complement strand
GAGGAACATTGGCTTCTGGACACAAGCCCAGATGAGGTCTATTGGCCCTGCAGTCACTCGAGAGCAATCCCCAGCTTTCCTTCGAAACTCGAATGGAAGATTGGACTTCCCTGGGCCAACACAAGAGGCATCCCGAATTCCCCGTCGTAACTCGAGAATCCCGCCGCAACTCGAGGAAAACCACGTGGTGCCCCCGTCATCGCAACGATGAAGCCCTTTCCGCTACAGCGTCTCGAGGTAGACGTCCCACGTTAGGAATTGGAGGTCGAAACGGTACTTGGCACCCGTTGATGCGCCCCACAAAGTTCCCCGGCATCCCGGTCTCCCTGGAGAGGAACACCGAGGTTTTCCGGCACCACTTCCTCTGAGCCCCTTCTACCCTCCTGATCTCCACAGGAGGGTCGACTCCCCTGCTTTGTCTGGAAGGGGTTCCCGACCTTCCGGTCGCACCTCAGGATGACGCCGGTCTCACGACGACATTCCAGACGTGGCCTCGTGGGTGCTTCCACATTGCGAAGCACCCCGATTTCCCGGTCCCCTCTTGGT
>NW_011465163.1:0-532 GCF_000754665.1 Bison bison bison | reverse complement strand
CTGAAAAAAGAATTAGCTTACAGTTCCAGTTAATAATTCCTGGGTGTGACAGTGTTTAACCTACAAACTCCTTTGGAAATCCTCTAGCCTGCCTGAATAGGTTTTTCCGGCACATGTGATTGTTCAGAGCCTCCCAACTGTGAGAGGCAGGAGATGTTCTAAAACTGTCTAAAACACAGATTCTTTTGAGTAGTTAAAAAGATTGATTAGAAATTTGTATTTGGTGAATGGTTTTTTCACTTGTTGGGCCATTGTTTGCTGCTCAGTTTCCATATCCCTTACCTGCTGTGTCCCTGGCAGTGTATTGATTAATATAATTGGTGTAAGTAGTAGCTTTAATGTTTGTAACCTGGGACCCTTGAGTTAATTCTTTTTCTTGTTATAGCCCAAAACACCTTTGATCTGTAGGAATGCAACTTTATCTAATGCTTTTTTGGAGGGTGGCTCCTGACCAACCACCGTTAGAGAAAAATAAGTTTTCTGAAGAAAAGGTCTTAAAATGTTAACAGGCCTCCGGGCCAGAAGATGATGC
>NW_011465162.1:0-530 GCF_000754665.1 Bison bison bison | reverse complement strand
ACTTTTCTTAAGAATTTGTCCATTTCTTCCTACGTTGTCCATTTTATTGGCATATAATTGCTGATGATAGTCTCTTATGATCCTTTGTATTTCTGTGTTGTCTGTTGTGATCTCTCCATTTTCTTTTCTAATTTTATTGATTTGACTTTTCTCCCTTTGTTTCTTGATGAGTCTGGCTAATGGTTTGTCAATTTTATTTATCCTTTCAAAGAACCAGCTTTTGGCTTTGTTGGTTTTTGCTATGGTCTCTTTTGTTTCTTTTGCATTTATTTCTGCTCTAATTTTTAAGATTTCTTTCCTTCTCCTAACCCTGGGGTTCTTTACTTCTTCCTTTTCTAGTTGCTTTAGGTATAGAGTTAGGTTATTTATTTGACTTTTTTCTTGTTTCTTGAGGTATGCCTGTATTGCTATGAACTTTCCCCTTAGCACTGCTTTTACAGTGTCCCACAGGTTTTGGGTTGTTGTGTTTTCATTTTCATTCATTTCTATGCGTATTTTGATTTCTTTTTTGATTTCTTCTGTGATTTGTT
>NW_011465161.1:0-503 GCF_000754665.1 Bison bison bison | reverse complement strand
CAAGCCTAGATGAGGTCTATTGGCCCTGCAGTCACTCGAGAGCAATCCCCAGCTTTCCTTCGCAACTCGAATGGAAGATTGGACTTGCCTGGGCCAACACAAGCGGCAGCCTGAATTCCCCGTCGTAACTCGAGAATCCCGCCGTAACTCGAGAAAAACCACGTGGCTCCCCCGTCATCGCAAGATGAAGCCCTTTCCCGCTACAGCGTCTCAGGAGAAGTCCCACGTTAGGAATTGGAGGTCGAAAGGGCACTTGGCACCCTTGATGCGACCCACAAAGTTCCCCGAAATCCGGTCTCCCTCGAGAGGAACACCGAGGTTTTCCGGCACCCCCTCCTGTGAGCCCTTTCTCCCCTCCTGATCTGGACAGGAGGGTCGACTCCCCTGCTTTGTCTGGAAGGGGTTCCCGACCTTCCGGTCGCACCTCAGGATGAGGCCGGTCTCACGAAGACATTCCAGACGTGGCCTCGTGGGTGGTTCCACATTCCGTAGGACCCCGATTT
>NW_011465160.1:0-552 GCF_000754665.1 Bison bison bison | reverse complement strand
AGAAAACTTATTTTTCTCTAAAGGTGGTTGGTCAGGAGCCACCCTCCAAAAAGACATTAGATAAAGTTGCATTCCTACAGAGCAAAGGTGTGGTGGGCTATAACAAGAAAAAGAATTAACTCAAGGGTCCCAGGTTACAAACATTAAAGCTACTACTTACAGCAATTATATTAATCAATACACTGCCAGGGACACAGCAGGTAAGGGATATGGAAAATGAGCAGCAAACAATGGCCCAACAAGTGAAAAACCATTCACCAATACAATTTCTAATCAATCTTTTAACTACTCAAAAGAATCTGTGTTTAGACAGTTTAGAACATCTCCTGCCTCTCACAGTTGGGAGGCTCTGAACAATCACATGTGGCCGGAAAAACCTATTCAGGCAGGCTAGAGGATTTCCAAAGGAGTTTGTAGGTTAAACACTGTCACACCCAGGAATTATTAACTGGAACTGTAAGCTAACTCTTTTTTCAGAAGAGAGGTAGTGGGGGAGAGCCCCCCGTAAAGTCAGAGGTTTAGGTGAAAGCACAAGCAGAAAGTAGGCAGACT
>NW_011465159.1:0-503 GCF_000754665.1 Bison bison bison | reverse complement strand
GTTGACTTCATTCACAGGGTGGAGTTCGAAGAGGTGTCCGGGCATCGGGTTCTTATCAAGAGGGGACCGGGAAATCGGGGGCCTTTGGAATGTGGAACCACCCACGAGGCCACGTCTGGAATGTCGTCGTGAGACCGGCCTCATCCTGAGGTGCGACCGGAAGGTCGGGAACCCCTTCCAGACAAAGCAGAGGAGTCGACCCTCCTGTCCAGATCAGGACGGTAGAAGGGGCTCAGAGGAAGTGGTGCCGGAAAACCTCGGTGTTCCTCTCGACGGAGACCGGGATGTCGGGGCACTTTGTGGGTCGCATCAAGGGTGACAAGTACCGTTTCGAACTCCAATTCCTAAAGTGGGACTTCTCCTGAGACGCTGTAGCGGCACAGGGCTACATCTTGCGATGACGGGGGAACCACGTGGTTTTTCTCGAGGTGTAGCAGGATTCTCGAATTACGACGGGGAATTCAGGATGCCTCTTGTGTTGGCCCAGGGAAGTCCAATCTTCC
>NW_011465158.1:0-509 GCF_000754665.1 Bison bison bison | reverse complement strand
GTGCAGCACTGTCCACAGCATCACTTTCAGGATCTGGAATAGCTCAACTGGAATTCTGTCACTGCTGGGAGCCAGTGAGGAACTCCGCCCATGACAAAGGTCATGAGGAAGGAGGCTCGGCATACGCAAAGGCGGGATCGAGCTTCAGGAGTTCCCCTGGAAATTCTCGAGCATATACCCCCAAAACCAGAGTCTGCCTACTTTCTGCTTGTGCTTTCATCTAAAGCTCTGACTTTACGGGGGGCTCTCCCCCACTACCTCTCTCTGAAAAAAGAGTTAGCTTACATTTCCAGTTAATAATTCCTGGGTGTGACAGTGTTTAACCTACAAACTCCTTTGGAAATCCTCTAGCCTGCCTGAATAGGTTTTTCCGGCCACATGTGACTGTTCAGAGCCTCCCAACTGTGAGAGGCAGGAGATGTCTAAACTGTCTAAACACAGATTCTTTTGAGTAGTTAAAAGATTGATTAGAAATTGTATTGGTGAATGGTTTTTCACTTGTTGGGCCA
>NW_011465157.1:0-934 GCF_000754665.1 Bison bison bison | reverse complement strand
GACTGATTGCGTGGTTCGTGTCTGCTCAGCTCTTTTGAGTATTGCCTCCTGAGGTCCCTGTTCGGTCGCACCTCCGGGGACCAGCCCCAACTGATCCAGGGTATTCGAAGGAGAGATGGCCTAGGCGACTATTTATATGCTAATCAGAGATGTCAAGAATAATAGTATGAGGAGAGCTCAGTAGGAAAATTCGGTGGAGAAAAAGAGACTGAGTAGCTTGGTTTACGCGGAAGACCAATCAAACTTCAAGACAAGAAGTTTGCACCACTTACGTAGGCCGCAGGCGCCCTCTCGAATAGCGAAAGGTGCCTCACCCTAGACACCTTCTCGAGTGGGTCTTAGCAGCCCAGGCATAATTAGTAAGCGTGGTGGGTTCCGTGCTCCAGACGGAGACTCAGCTGGAAGTTAAAGGGAAGAATGACAAGGCACTTTATGAATTGGAGTTGTAAGTTAACTCTTTGACAGAGAGAGCGAGATGGTGGTGGGGGACAGCCCCCAGTGAAATCAGAGGTGAGAGCACAAAGCAATACAGGAGTCCGACTCGTTTTTTTGGGGGGTAGATGCTCGAGAATATCCGGCTGGACTCCTGAGGCTCGATCCCGCATTTGCGGATGCCGAGCCTCCTTCCTCATGACCTTTGTCCAGAGTGGAATGCCTCCCCGGCTCCCGACACATGATCAGTGCATGCTCAGTCACGATATCAGTGGCTGCTCAGCCACGTGATCACTGACGGCACAGTCACGTGATCAGCGCCTCTCAGTCACGTGATCACCGTATGATAAACACGTGATCAGTGAACGACCAGCCACGTCATCACGGCATGCGCGCTTAGGTGGTCAGTTCCTCATCAGCCACCTGATCAGTGCGTGCACAGTCCCCTGATCAGCGCCTGTCAGTCACTGATCACTGCCTGATAAACACGTGATCAGTGTCC
>NW_011465156.1:0-502 GCF_000754665.1 Bison bison bison | reverse complement strand
TACCGCTCGACAAGTGGCCTCTCTCCCCGGGGACGACCTCGAGAGGCAAGCGGAGTTCCATGCCTCAACCCAAGACGAGGCCTGACTCTCCTGTCCCCAGTCTGCAGGGACCCTGCGATCGGAGTCTGAAATCAGAGGAAATCTGAGGTTCCTGCCTCAACTGGAGATGAGGCCCTCTTCCAATGCACCAAATCCCGTGGAGTCCCGAGAGGCTCCCCCAACCCACCTCCAGTTTCCCTGACTTCTCAGAGCCACCATGAGAAGGCCCCTGACGTCACTTGCACAAGTGGAGGGAAGCCAAGTTTTCCTGCCTCAACCCGAGAAAGACCTCGAGAGACCTTCTTCAACACGTCTCGAGGCCAGGTTCCCCTACCATGACTCGAGAGCAATGACGCGCTCCCCCTCGCCACTCGCATGGAGACCCGACTTCCCTGGCGCCCCACGAGAGGCTCACTGACCTCGCCGTCGTACCTCGTGAGAAACCGCACCCTGGGGCCGCCGC
>NW_011465155.1:0-500 GCF_000754665.1 Bison bison bison | reverse complement strand
ATTGTTTTGGGTTCAAGTTTATACACCGTTTTTGTGTTTCCTGTCTAGAGAATATCCTTTAGTATTTGTTGGAGAGCTGGTTTGTTGGTGCAGAATTCTCTCAGCTTTTGCTTGTCTGAAAAGCTTTTGATTTCTCCTTCATACTTGAATGAAATCCTTGCTGGGTACAATAAT
The DNA here is from genome assembly GCF_000754665.1 of Bison bison bison. Classification (NCBI taxonomy): domain Eukaryota; kingdom Metazoa; phylum Chordata; class Mammalia; order Artiodactyla; family Bovidae; genus Bison; species Bison bison. The sequence goes on along the minus strand of NW_011465155.1, from coordinate 326 downwards.
CTGGGCTGTAGGTTATTTTCTTTCATCATTTTAAGTATGTCTTGCCATTCCCTCCTGGCTTGAAGAGTTTCTATTGAAAGATCAGCTGTTATCCTTATGGGAATTCCCTTATGTGTTATTTGTTGTTTTTCCCTTGCTGCTTTTAATATTTGTTCTTTGTGTTTGATCTTTGTTAATTTGATTAATATGTGTCTTGGGGTGTTTCACCTTGTGTTTATCCTGTTTGGGACTCTCTGGGTTTCGTGGACTTGGGTGATTATTTCCTTCCCCATTTTAGGGAAGTTTTCAACTATTATCTCCTCAAGTATTTTCTCATAGTCTTTCTT
>NW_011465154.1:0-528 GCF_000754665.1 Bison bison bison | reverse complement strand
TGCTGCGACTTATCGCCTCCCCGCCACTCGGTTATCTGGGTGTAAAACCGGCGCACCTTCTCAGGCAGATGTTAACCATCCAGACCCCCCAAGAAGTTTTAGTTAGCAAAGAAGCCTGCTTACAGTTTTATAGATAATGTCTCTCTGGGGCTGCGATTGCCCCCTTCCGGCTCTGGCTGCCTGTCACCGGAGGGGGAAGGTCTGTAGCCAGCTATCTCTGTTCAGTTCTTTGTTCCGTGCGTGGGCCTGGCGGTGTCTTAGGTTGGGGCTGGCTTTTCGCGTGGTAGATATCCCACAGTCTGGTTTGCTAGCCCAAATTATTTTGCTCAGATAGTGCTCAGGGTATTCAGGCCAGGTCCTTACTCTAAGTGATGCAGCCCGCGCTGCGCCTCCCTGCCCAGCCCCCGCTTGCTAATGGCGGATGCAGGCATCTGCACTGCTTCTCCGCTGGGGGAGTTACCGTAGGACTCACAATCTTCGAGTTTTAATTGTTTGTTTATTTTTTCTCCCCGTTATGTTGCCCTCTGT
>NW_011465153.1:0-512 GCF_000754665.1 Bison bison bison | reverse complement strand
AGTTTTTACTTCTTTTTCCAATTTTGGTATCCTTTTTATTCTTTTTTCTGCTCTGATTGCTGTGCCCAAAACTTCCAAAACTATGTTGAATAGTAATGGTGAAAGTGGGCACCCTTGTCTTGTTCCTGACTTTACAGGAAATGCTTTCAATTTTTCACCATTGAGGATAATGTTTGCTGTGGGTTTGTCATATATAGCTTTCATTATGTTGAGGTATGTTCCTTCTATTCCTGCTTTCTGGAGAGTTCCTATCATAAATGGATGTTGAATTTTGTCAAAGGCTTTCTCTGCATCTATTGAGATAATCATATGGTTTTATTTTTCAATTTGTTAATGTGGTGTATTACATTGATTGATTTATGGATATTGAAGAATCCTTGCATCCCTGGGATAAAGCCCACTTGGTCATGGTGTATGATCATTTTAATGTGTTGTTGGATTCTGATTGCTAGAATTTTGTTAAGGATTTTTGCATCTATGTTCATCAGTGATATTGGCCTGTAGTTTTCTTT
>NW_011465152.1:0-533 GCF_000754665.1 Bison bison bison | reverse complement strand
TACCGTGGCTGCCAGTCAGGTGAGAATAAATGTGTTTGCAGTTCCTACAGCCCCTTGAGTTTCTTCCAGCTTCCCCAGCTCGCCTTGCTTACCCTGGGTTCAGCAAACAGGATATTAATCTTAAAATGTATTTTCAAAATTTTTGTGATTGCACTTCAAGTAATAGAGCACTTGTTATATGCAGATACCTTGAATTATGTATTCTAAAGGAGAGAAATGATTGTTTATTGGTTGAGGGGAACTTTTCAGATTTGTTACTTTAATCAGCTTCATAGGGTTATTTTTAGTTGCAGAGATTAGAAGGATTTTTAAAATAATTGTTTTTTATGTTTTAATACTTTTAATTGAAATGCCATTTCCTCCCACTGGATAAACTATTAAGATATCTTTTAGGTAAAACCTGAGGTTTTAGTAACCATCCGTATTTTCATTTAGGTTCTGAATATGTAAACCGGTATTGTTACTGTCAAAAGCCTAATAACATTTTAATCTGTGCTCTTCTTTGCTGTTTATTGGGTTAGTCAACAGGTCTT
>NW_011465151.1:0-532 GCF_000754665.1 Bison bison bison | reverse complement strand
GCGTTTCGAGAGAGGTCGCGAGGCTGGCCTCTAGGCCATGCAGGAGACGAAGGCCCTCATCTCCGCGATGACGGGGGAGTCTCGGGGTGGTTCTCGAGTGGCGGCCCCAGGGTGCGGTTTCTCACGAGGTGCGACGGCGAGGTCAGTGAGCGTCTCTGGGGCGCCAGGGAAGTCGGGTCTCCATGCGAGTGGCGAGGGGAGCGCGTCATTGCTCTCGAGTCATGGTAGGGGAACCTGGCCTCGAGACGTGTTGAAGAAGGTCTCTCGAGGTCTTTCCGGGTTGAGGCGGGAAACCCTGGCTTCCCTCGATTTGTGCAGGTGACCTCAGGGGGCTTCTCATGGTGGCTCTGAGAAGTCAGGGAAACTGGAGGTGGGGGGAGGGCCTCTCGGGACTCCACGGGGTTTGGTGCACTGGAAGAGGGTCTCATCTCCAGTTGAGGCAGGAACCTCAGGGTTCCTCTGATTTCAGACTCCGATCGCAGGGTCCCTGCAGACTGGGGACAGGAGAGTCAGGCCTCGTCTTGGGTTGAGG
>NW_011465150.1:0-511 GCF_000754665.1 Bison bison bison | reverse complement strand
TGAAAGTGAAAGTAGGAGAAGTGAAAAATTAGGCTTAAAGACTTACCATTCAGAAAAATGAAGATCATGGCATCTGGTCCCACCACTTCATGGGAAATAGATGGGAAACAGTGGAAACAGTGTCAGACTTTATTTTTCTGGGCCCCAAAATCACTACAGATGGTGACTGCAGCCATGAAATTAAAAGACGCTTACTCCTTGGAAGGAAAGTTATGACCAACCTAGACAGCATATTCAAAAGCAGAGACATTACTTTGCCAACAAAGGTTCGTCTAGTTAAGACTATGGTTTTTCCTGTGGTCATGTATGGATGTGAGAGTTGGACTGTGAAGAAGGCTGAGCGCCGAAGAATTGATGCTTTTGAACTGTGGTGTTGGAGAAGACTCTTGAGAGTCCCTTGGACTGCAAGGAGATCCAACCAGTCCATTGTGAAGGAGATCAGCCCTGGGATTTCTTTGGAAAGAATGATGCTGAGGCTGAAACTCCAGTACTTTGGCCACCTCATGCGAAG
>NW_011465149.1:0-505 GCF_000754665.1 Bison bison bison | reverse complement strand
TGTGTGTGTGAGTGTATGTCTAGGTTCTCCTTTTGGACTTTTATGTTAGAGATTTCGGCTGAAGAAATGGCTAATTCAAAAATATAAAGAGCACAATTAAAATGCCCACTCAAATCATCCCTCCCCTCCCTCTCCCACAGAGTCCAAAGACTGTTCTATACATTTGTGTCTCTTTTCCTGTCTCACATACAGGGTTGTCATTACCATCTTTCTAAATTCCATATATATGCCTTAGTATACCGTGGAGAAGGCAATGGCACCCCACTCCAGTACTCTTGCCTGGAAAATCCCATGGACGGAGGAGCCTGGTAGGCTGTAGTTTATGGGATCGCTAAGAATTAGACACGATGGAGAGACTTCACTTTCACTTTTCACCTTCATGCATTGGAGAAGGAAATGGCAATCCACTCCAGTATTCTTGCCTGAAGAATCTCAGGGATGGCGGAGCCTGGTGGGCTGCTGTCTATGGGGTCACACAGAGTCGGACATGACTGAAGTGACTTAG
>NW_011465148.1:0-508 GCF_000754665.1 Bison bison bison | reverse complement strand
ACTTTTGTATCTCTTTGTATATTTGGCGAGTCAATTCTTTCCTTTCCTGGGTTGATGGGTACACTATATTCGAGGCACAATCTAAGGCATGAAGACATATCCATACATAGAGGGTCTTGCTTCAAGGAACTCGTACAGCAGATTTCTACAAGTTAGGGCTTTTCAAATGCTCTAGAAGAATGTGAACGTTCAGTAGGCTCCATTTTCATTTCAAAGAAAGATCGTTTGACTTCCATAGCAAAGGTGGAGACCTTCCAACGTTGAGTCCAATACTTATACCTTGACCATTTCAGGCAAGTCTTGTGGTTCCTTCTGGAGGTGTGTGGCTCTTGCAGAAATGTGAAGATCTTCCATCGTCCTCAGACTTTGGTGTCATTTGCAATCATCCAGAAAGCTTCCAGGTCTAGGTTCCAGACCACCAGCACACACAGTCAGTAGCCAACGGAGTGGATTCCAGGAATACGCATTTTTCACCGGCATTACCGTTGATATAGTTGCTGCACACTCA
>NW_011465147.1:0-561 GCF_000754665.1 Bison bison bison | reverse complement strand
CGAATTACGACGGGGAATTCAGGATGCCTCTTGTGTTGGCCCAGGGAAGTCCAATCTTCCATTCGAGTTGCGAAGGAAAGCTGGGGATTGCTCTCGAGTGACTGCAGGGCCAATAGACCTCATCTAGGCTTGTGTCCAGAAGCCAGTGTTCCTCTCCAGGGGTGACAGGGATCTCAGGGTTGCATTCCAGACACACCCGGGGAGACAGGCATTCATGTCGTGTGGAAGGAAAGAACCCCGCTCTGCTCTCGAGTCGCGACGGGTATCTCTTGGAGCTCACTGGGTGGACTAAAGGGAGTCAAGCCTCCTGAGGCGTTGGAGAGAGGTCGAGAGATTGGTCTCTAGGCCATACAGGAGAAGAAGGCCCTCAACTCGCGATGATGGGGGAGTCTCAGCGTTGTTCTCGAGCGGCGGCCACAGTGTGCGTTTTCTCCTTAGGTACGACGGCGAGGTCAGTGAGCCTCTCGTGGGGCGCCAGGGAAGTCGGGTCTCCATGCGAGTGGCGAGGGGGAGCGCGTCATTGCTCTCGAGTCATGGTAGGGGAATCTGGCCTCGAGACGT
>NW_011465146.1:0-552 GCF_000754665.1 Bison bison bison | reverse complement strand
TTAAGGCTAGGGACATTTCCTTATTCATTTCTGTATCTTCAGCCTTTATCACAGAGTAATAATTTAAAAAATCTATACTAATTACAAAAAAACCCCAAATAATACAATATCATTATTATTGGCCATATTTTATTTTATGGACTATTTACAGAAACATTAATATTGGATATTCTCTCTAAACTAGAGTTTTTTTTTTTTTTTTTAAGTATGATTAAAATAAGCCCCAAAGAGGTAAAGTCTCATCCTCCTGGAGGTCATAAGGAAAACATATCAGAAATTGAATTTCTTTCCTGTAACTCTCTAAAAACACCTTCTTTGGGTCAAAACTGGAAAATGCTTTTGGAGTAAGTGAAGGAAGTTATGACTCAAGTGATTGGAACATAGCAAGTGCTTCATAAACGTTAGCTAATAACATCGTTAATTTTCTATTCATTCTCCAGAAGAGCCTTCCCCATTACCAGCCTGTATTGATCTCACAGTTGTTTATGCTCATATCTTCCTCACTAAATAGTTCGGACATTTCTATCTGGCCTTTGAGACTCAATAGCAAAC
>NW_011465145.1:0-520 GCF_000754665.1 Bison bison bison | reverse complement strand
CCTCAACTGGAGATCGAGGCCCCTCTTCCAACTGGCACCAAACCCCCGTCGGAGTCCCGACGAGGCCCCCCCGCCCCCCACCTCCACTTTCCCTGACTTCTCAGAGCCACCATGAGAAGCCCCCTGAGGTCACCTGCACAAGTCGAGGGAAGCCAGGGTTTCCTGCCTCAACCCGAGAAAGACCTCGAGAGACCTTCTTCCACACGTCTCGAGGCCAGGTTCCCCTACCATGACTCGAGAGCAATGACGCGCTCCCCCTCGCCACTCGCATGGAGACCCGACTTCCCTGGCGCCCCACGAGAGGCTCACTGACCTCGCCGTCGTACCTCGTGAGAAACCGCACCCTGGGGCCGCCGCTCGAGAACCACCCCGAGACTCCCCCGTCATCGCGGAGATGAGGGCCTTCGTCTCCTGCATGGCCTAGAGGCCAACCTCGCGACCTCTCTCCAAACGCCTCAGGAGGCTTGACTCCCTTTAGTCCACCCAGTGAGCTCCAAGAGATACCCGTCGCGACTCGAGA
>NW_011465144.1:0-1053 GCF_000754665.1 Bison bison bison | reverse complement strand
GGCTGCCGGCGGGTGCTTGCAAGCCTGTTACTGGGAAGGACCGAGTGAGCTTCCACACCGGCGGAGCTCCAGCTCTGCGCCCAGGCGCGATAGCACAGAGCCCCGGCCGAGAGGCTGCTCTGGCCTGGGCGAGCCTCCCCAAGCCCTGCCCAGCTTCTAGCGTTCGCGCCCGGGAAGGAGCAGGCTGCGGGAGTGTGGGAGACGTGACCGGTGCCTGACTGGTGCCTCAGCTCAGCTCTCGCCTTCCCTTCGGACCTAGGAGCCAGGCGTCCTTGCAGAGGGCTTAGGGGCTGGGGGTGTGCACACTGCCCAAGCCTCCCGCAGGGAGAGCTCTTTCCGAGGGAAAGGAAGCGCCCCAGGCTGCATTCCCAAGCTGGTGCTTCCCCGCCCAGACTAAGCGCCGCACGGAGGGAATCAGGGTCCCGGTGCCCCTGGCTTGGGGAGGCGGCTCCACAGCCAGAGTGTTGCTCCGTTTATGCCCAGAAAGCGCCTGCCAGACCGGGCCTTCCCTGGAGCTGTCCTCCCGCCTAGAGGCAGGTGGATGTGCTGTGCGGGCTTCCCCTGTGCGTTTGGGCTCCCTAGCACAGCCGCAGCGCAGGGGAACCAGCCCATGATCAGTGAGCTCCGGGCAGTACTTTGGTCCCAGGTTTGGAGCCCAATGCCCGGAACGCGGGAGAGAAGAGGCTGGCTGCCGGCGGGTGCTTGCAAGCCTGTTACTGGGAAGGACCGAGTGAGCTTCCACACCGGCGGAGCTCCAGCTCTGCGCCCAGGCGCGATAGCACAGAGCCCCGGCCGAGAGGCTGCTCTGGGCTGGGCGAGCCTCCCCAAGCCCTGCCCAGCTTCTAGCGTTCGCGCCCGGAAGGAGCAGGCTGCGGGAGTGTGGGAGACGTGACCGGTGCCTGACTGCTGCCTCAGCTCAGCTCTCGCCTTCCCTTCGGACCTAGGAGCCAGGCGTCCTTGCAGAGGGCTTAGGGGCTGGGGGTGTGCACACTGCCAAAGCCTCCCGCAGGGAGAGCTCTTTCCGAGGGAAAGGAAGCGCCCCAGGCTGCATTC
>NW_011465143.1:0-512 GCF_000754665.1 Bison bison bison | reverse complement strand
ACAGATGGATTTCTATCAATTCTTTTGACCTTTGAAAATGTAATAGGTACAGATAACACCCCCATAAGTGTACATGTGATAACAAAGTACCATCTGTAGTTTCCATAGTATTAAGTACAAAGGACACAAGAAAAGTTTTCTAATATAAGAATCAATGCTTTTAGGTGAATCCTAAAGTAAACTATGAAGAGATTGACCTAAGTCAGACTTCACCCAGTTCATGATATATGTCTTTTTTAATTTTCTCTTTGATTTGATGTACTTCTGTATGCCACAGAGATAGTAATAACTTTTATTCTTCAGAGAAGAGTCACTCTAACTCCCTTTGCTGTCTTTGTTTTGATTTCCTTGGAGAAGGAAAATTAAAAAGCTTATTTTTTTTATCTAATTTTATTTTATTTTTAAACTTTACATATTTGTATTAGTTTTGCCAAATATCAAAATGAATCCGCCACAGGTATACATGTGTTCCCCATCCCGAACCCTCCTCCCTCCTCCCTCCCCATACCATC
>NW_011465142.1:0-530 GCF_000754665.1 Bison bison bison | reverse complement strand
CAAAGAATAGAGCTCGTGTTCTACTAAATGGAAAGATGATTTCAAAAACAGAAGCTGTCCTTTGTTGGTATCTTTGAATCTTTATGTAGTTTCGTTGATTTTTACTGTTAAGGCTAACTGAACAAGGCAAGAGAGAAACCCCAGAATTGAAAAGCAATTGACGGTTTTGAAAGAAACATGTGCAGGTGAAGCTCTCTTCCTTTTTGAGAGATGGTTAAATGCAAAATCTTGATTCAACACATATGACTTTTGTGCACTTTATTTCAAATCTCCATGACAAAACCCCTAAGGCGTCCAGGAAGAAAGGAGTAGAGGGGCAGACACAAAGAGCAACCTTTCCCCTTGGTGCCATCGCAACCAGCTGCTTAGTTCCTTCATCTCAAGGACTATCATCTGGGCTTCTCTGGTTTGTCTGATTCTTGTTTCGGGGACCGTTTCTCGTCACAAGGCTGTCAACAGTGGGGGGTGGGGGTGTGTGTGTGTCGGGGGGAGCCCTTCTTTCCATTCCACATGAGACCCAGTGGACAATC
>NW_011465141.1:0-534 GCF_000754665.1 Bison bison bison | reverse complement strand
TCCTACAGAGCAAAGTGTGTGGGCTATAACAAGAAAAAGAATTAACTCAAGGGTCCCAGGTTACAAATATTAAAGCTACTACTTACACCAATTATATTAATCAATACACTGCCAGGGACACAGCAGGTAAGGGATATGGAACCTTAGCAGCAAACAATGCCCCAACAAGTGAAAAACCATTCACCAATACAATTTCTAATCAATCTTTTAACTACTCAAAAGAATCTGTGTTTAGACAGTTTAGAACATCTCCTACCTCTCACAGTTGGGAGGCTCTGAACAGTCACATGTGGCCGGAAAAACCTATTCAGGCAGGCTAGAGGATTTCCAAAGGAGTTTGTAGGTTAAACACTGTCACACCCAGGAATTATTAACTGGAACTGTAAGCTAACTCTTTTTTCAGAGAGAGGTAGTGGGGGAGAGCCCCCCATAAAGTCAGAGGTTTAGATGAAAGCACAAGCAGAAAGTAGGCAGACTCTGGTTTTGGGGGTATATGCTCGAGAATTTCCAGGGGGACTCCTGAAGCTCGATCCC
>NW_011465140.1:0-500 GCF_000754665.1 Bison bison bison | reverse complement strand
TGTCTAGAAGAGACCACCACAAAACAGGGGACACATACAGACTGAAAGTGAAGGGTTGGAAAAAGATATTCCATGCAAATAGAAGAACCAAAAGAAAGCAGAAGTAGCAATACTCATATCAGATAAAATAGACTTTAAAACAAAGGCTGTGAAGACAGACAAAGAAGGACACTACATAATGATCAAAGGATCAATCCAAGAAGAAGATATAACAACTATAAATATATATGCACCCAACATGGGAACATCAAAATATGTAAGATAAATGCTAACAGGTATGAATGGAGAAATTAACAATAACACAATAATAGTGGGAGACTTTAATACCCTACTCACACCTATGGATAGATCAACTCAACAGAAAATTAACAAGGAAACACAAACTTTAAATGATACAATAGACCAGATAGACCTAATTGATATCTATAGGACATTTCACCCCAAAACAATGAATTTCACCTTTTTCTCAAGTGCACACGGGACCTTCTCCAGGATAGATC
>NW_011465139.1:0-501 GCF_000754665.1 Bison bison bison | reverse complement strand
GACGGCCCCCCCCCCACCTCCAATTTCCCTGACTTCTCAGAGCCACCATGACGAGCCCCCTGAGGTCACCTGCACAAGTCGAGGGAAGCCAGGGTTTCCTGCCTCAAACCCGAGAAAGACCTCGAGAGACCTTCTTCAACACGTCTCGAGGCCAGGTTCCCCTACCATGACTCGAGAGCAATGACAGGCTGCCCCTTGCCAGGCGCATGGAGACCCGACTTCCCTGGCGCCCCACGAGAGGCTCACTGACCTCGCCGTCGTACCTCGTGAGAAACCGCACCCTGGGGCCGCCGCTCGAGAACCACCCCGAGACTCCCCCGTCATCGCGGAGATGAGGGCCTTCGTCTCCTGCATGGCCTAGAGGCCAACCTCGCGACCTCTCTCCAAACGCCTCAGGAGGCTTGACTCCCTTTAGTCCACCCAGTGAGCTCCTAGAGATACCCGTCGCGACTCGGGAGCAGAGCGGGGTTCTTTGCTTCCACTCGAGATGAATGCCTGTCT
>NW_011465138.1:0-525 GCF_000754665.1 Bison bison bison | reverse complement strand
TTTGAACTATGCATTTTTCCCATTAGGTAGCACACATTCTAGAACTGCAATATAAGGGATTCTTGTGCAGCACCTCACTGTTAACCTATGTTTACTAATTCCTACTTCCCAAAGTTTTTGAAAGTCAAAGGTCAGCTATTACTTGGGGCTGGTGCACTGGGACGACCCAGAGGGATGGTATGAGGAGGGAGGTGGGAGGAGGGTTCAGGATGGGGAATACATGTATACCTGTGGTGGATTCATTTTGATATATGGCAAAGCCAATACAATATTGTAAAGTTAAAAATAAAATTAAATTTAAAAAATAAAATTAAACTTGAGGGGATTCATGGTTTCATAAACCGGTGACATCAGTTTATGAAAATATATAACCATATATGTTTACTTTACTTTTAGAAAGCCGTTCTTTACTTTTGGAAACAATGGAAAATTAGGGAAGTGAAGGGACACAAGTATAGAGTCTGAATTTATTCTGCCCAACATAGCTCTGCATTTAAGTTTGTTCTTTTTTTTTTTTTTGCTTTT
>NW_011465137.1:0-511 GCF_000754665.1 Bison bison bison | reverse complement strand
GGTGAGCTGCGCAATCTTGACAGACCCAAGACACTTCAGATTCAGGTTCAGCCTGACTACCCCCCCAGCAGTTGCCTCCAGAGGGGGCCACCGCGCGCGCATGCGCGGAACTCGGCCTAGCGGCCAATCCGATTGCAGGCGTCAACACCTGGCAACCAATCGTCCTTGGCAGTGGACACGCCGGCAGTTGAAGCGGAGTCCCAGGCCTGAGGAGGCGTTGTTCCCTCGGGCCTGCCTCCTCAGACTTAACCCAGGGACTGTTTAGGTGCAGGTGAGCTGCCGGCAGTTCTGGCATCGCCGCCCACGGGGACCGGTAAGGACTGGGGCCTGGTGCGGCCAAAGCGGTGCCGGAGTGCCCAGGGAAGGGTTTCTCAGATCCCCAATCTGGCGGGGCCTTGCTCGGCGGGACGGCCTCTGAGGGCCCAGGAGGGAGCTTGAGGCCGGGCCTACAGGCCCCAGGCCCCTTTCGCCCTCTCCCCTCTCTAGTCTGGGTGGGAGCAGCTCTCCAGCA
>NW_011465136.1:0-500 GCF_000754665.1 Bison bison bison | reverse complement strand
GTCTCTTCATTCTTGTTTAAATTGCTGTAGTTTGGGGTGTCCTTTCTGTATTCTGGCAGTTTTATGGCGTTCTCTTTATTGTGGCTTTTTCCTCGCTGTGTGTGGGTTTGTACAGGTGGCTTGTCAAGGTTTTCCTGGTTAGGGAAGTTTGTGTCGGTGTTCTGATGGGTGGAGCTGTATTTCTTCTCTTTGTTCAGTCGCGCTGTGGGGAGGGAGGGAGGGATGCTGCAAACAAATAACACTGGCGTGCGCTCACAGTGCCTTAGCCACACTGGGTCTGCCCCCGCTCACAGCGCGTTTAGCCTCCCTGCCCACACTGCTCGGGCTCTAGGTTGTTCCGCCGGGAACAATCCGAGGCTGGCCCTGGGCTGCATGTACCTCCCAGGTCCAAGCCGCTCAGGTTCAGGCACTCGGGTAGTCCTCAGAGGCGCAGACTCAGTTGGGCCTGAGTTTTGTGCTCTTCCCAGGTCCGAGCAGCTCAAGTGATGAGGTGTTTGGCG
>NW_011465135.1:0-535 GCF_000754665.1 Bison bison bison | reverse complement strand
ACGTGGTTCACCCGTCATCGCAAGATGAAGCCATTTCCCGCTACAGCGTCTCAGGAGAAGTCCCACGTTAGGCATTGGAGGTCGAAACGGTACTTGGCACCCTTGATGCGACCCACAAAGTTCCCTGGCATCCCGATCTCCTCGAGAGGAACACCGAGGTTTTCCGGCACCACTTCCTCAGAGCCACTTCTACCCTCCTGATCTGGACAGGAGGTTCGACTCCCCTGCTTTGTCTAGAAGGGGTTCCCGACCTCCGGTCGCACCTCAGGATGAGGCCGGTCTCACGACGACATTCCAGACGTGGCCTCGTGGGTGGTTCCACATTCCGAAGGACCCCGATTACCCGGTCCCCTCTTGATAAGAACCCGATGCCCGGACACCTCATCGAACTCCACCCTGTGAATGAAGTCAACACGAAGGGGCAGTGACTCGCCCGTGCATCGTCGGGAAAAGACCCCCAGGTTCCAAATACCACTCGACAAGTGGCCGGTCTCCCCGGGAACACCTCGAGAGGCAAGCGGAGTTCCATGCCTCA
>NW_011465134.1:0-500 GCF_000754665.1 Bison bison bison | reverse complement strand
GGGAGGGGCCGTCTCGGGACTCCACTGGGTTTGGTGCATTGGAAGAGGGCCTCATCTCCAGTTGAGGCAGGAACCTCAGGGTTCCTCTGATTTCAGACTCCGATCGCAGGGTCCCTGCAGACTGGGGACAGGAGAGTCAGGCCTCGTCTTGGCTTGAGGCATGGAACTCCGCTTGCCTCTCGAGGTGTCCCCGGGGAGAGACGCCACTTGTCGAGCGGTATTTGGAACCTGGGGGTCTTTTCCCGACGATACACGGGCGAGTCACTACCCCTTCGTGTTTACTTCATTCACAGGGTGGAGTTCGAAGAGGTGTCCGGGCATCGGGTTCTTATCAAGAGGGGACCGGGAAATCGGGGTCCTTCGGAATGTGGAACCACCCACGAGGCCACGTCTGGAATGTCGTCGTGAGACCGGCCTCATCCTGAGGTGCGACCGGAAGGTCGGGAACCCCTTCCAGACAAAGCAGAGGAGTCGACCCTCCTGTCCAGATCAGGAGGGTA
>NW_011465133.1:0-502 GCF_000754665.1 Bison bison bison | reverse complement strand
CGACCTCCAATTCCTAACGTGGGAGTTCTCGTGAGACGCTGTAGCGGGAAAGGGCTTCATCTTGCGATGACGGGGGAACCACGTGGTTTTTCTCGAGTTGCGGCGGGATTCTCGGGTTACGACGGGGGATTCGGGATGCCTCTTGTGTTGGCCCAGGGAAGTCCAATCTTCCATTCGAGTTGCGAAGGAAAGCTGGGGATTGCTCTCGAGTGACTGCAGGGCCAACAGACCTCAGTCTAGGCTTGAGTCCAGAAGCCAATGTTCCTCTCCAGGGGCGACCGGGATCTCGGGGTTGCATTCCAGACGCACCCGGGGAGACAGGCATTCATCTCGAGTGGAAGCAAAGAACCCCGCTCTGCTCTCGAGTCGCAACGGGTCTCTCTTGGAGCTCACTGGGTGGACTAAAGGGAGTCAAGCCTCCTGAGGCGTTTGGAGAGAGGTCGCGAGGTTGGCCTCTAGGCCATGCAGGAGACGAAGGCCCTCATCTCCGCGATGACGGGGG
>NW_011465132.1:0-524 GCF_000754665.1 Bison bison bison | reverse complement strand
GGAGAGTCAGGCCTCGTCTTGGGTTGAGGCATGGAACTCCGCTTGCCTCTCGAGGTGTTCCCGGGAGACAGGCCACTTGTCGAGCGGTATGGAACCTGGGGGTCTTTTCCCGACGATGCACGGGCGAGTCACTGCCCTTTCGTGTTGACTTCATTCACAGGGTGGAGTTCGAAGAGGTGTCCGGGCATCGGGTTCTTATCAAGAGGGGACCGGGAAATCGGGGTGCTTCGGAATGTGGAACCACCCACGAGGCAACGTCTGGAATGTCGTCGTGAGACCGGCCTCATCCTGAGGTGCGACCGGAAGGTCGGGAACACCTTCCAGACAAAGCAGAGGAGTCGACCCTCCTGTCCAGATCAGCAGGGTAGAAGTGGCTCTGAGGAAGTGATGCCGGAAAACTTCGGTGTTCCTCTCGAGGGAGCCCGGGATGTCGGGGCACTTTCTGGGTCGCATCAAGGGTGACAAGTACCGTTTCGAACTCCAATTCCTAAAGTGGGACTTCTCCTGAGACGCTGTAGCGGCAC
>NW_011465131.1:0-554 GCF_000754665.1 Bison bison bison | reverse complement strand
GGATAAACAACAAGGTTCTCCTGTATAGCACAGGATATTCAATATCCTGTAATAAGCCATGATGGAAAATAATTTTTTTAAAAAGAGTCTTGCACATCAAAAGAAAAGAAAAAGAAGAAAGAAGGAGAAAGAAAGAGTCCTTGCTGTAAGGAGCCTCCAGACAGGTAAATAAGTAATTGCAATGTGGGAGGTAAGCACTGCCTGACAAGTTAGTGCAGAGGGCTGTAGGAGCACATAAGAGGAGCACTTAACCCAGTCTTGGGGAGCCTGGTAAGTATTCTAGGAAACAAACCAAAGGGAGACCTGCATGGAACACAGTTTCTGCCCTCAAGAGGTTTAGAGCTATCCAATAGAGTTTTCACATATAGCTATTTGAGTGCTTGAAATATGGCCAATACAACAAACTAATATTAACTAATATCAATTTTTAAACTGAAGCAATACAAAATTTTTTTTCTGTTTAACACACTTTATTATTTTGGTAGGAGTACATTTAACTCTAACCATTGCGTTTCCTAAGATATTATTGTACTGTAATCTACATGTATTTTCTC
>NW_011465130.1:0-517 GCF_000754665.1 Bison bison bison | reverse complement strand
CTTTTTTCTCCTTTATTTTTCCTTTCAAGATAGAGTCTGGCCTTTTCTAAGCACATCTCCTTAGGGCCAACACAATTTCTTTCCAAAGTCTTGATCCAAAATTTACTTTTTTAAAAAAATTTAGGGGTTTTTATCAAAAAGGAAATGCACATACTCTGTCTCAAGAAGCTCAGGGCTGACAGGCTTCCTCTGTGCATTGGAGTGGAACTGTGTCATTTGAACCTCACTAATTTGGGACATGTTGCTGATAGGAATAAGACCTGCGTTATTTTTCCTGCAAGCTCTCTATGAAAAGAGGGCATGCAAAGCAAACAAACATTGTAAATGGTATTTCAGAGACAAGGTTTTGGCCTGCTTAGGAAAAAAAGAGTTTTCAAGTACAATTAAAAATTACTCTAAGGGACCAACTGAGCTATCAGGGAAGCCCACTCTAAGGGACAGGGCTTCAATAAAAACACAAGCATTTATCATTTTGAAGCCTGTGCTATTTCCCCTAAACTGTGTGGGTCCCTCTTGT
>NW_011465129.1:0-718 GCF_000754665.1 Bison bison bison | reverse complement strand
GGCAAAATACAAAGAATAGAGCTCGTGTTCTACTAAAGTGGAAAAGCTGATTTCAGAAACTAGAAGCTGTCCTTTGTTGGTATCTTTGAATCTTTATGTAGTTTTCGTTGATTTTTCCTGTTAAGGCTAACTGAACAAGGCAAGAGAGAAACCCCAGAATTGAAAAGCAATTGACGGTTTTGAAAGAAACATGTGCAGGTGAAGCTCTCTTCCTTTTTGAGAGTATGGTTAAAATGCAAAAATCTTGATTCAACACATATGACTTTTGTGCACTTTATTTCAAATCTCCATGACAAAACCCTAAGGCGTCCAGGAAGAAAGGAGTAGAGGGGCAGACAAAAGGGCAACCTTTCCCCTTGGTGCCATCTCAACCAGCTGCTTAGTTCCTTCATCTCAAGGACTATCATCTGGGCTTCTCTGGTTTGTCTGATTCTTGTTTCGGGAAACCGTTTCTAGTCACAAGGCTGTCAACAGTGGGGGTGGGGTGTGTGTGTGTGGGGGGGGAAGACCTTCTTTCAATTCCACATGAGACCCAGTGGACAATCCAGGCCCTGCCCACTGCATTGAGTGTGCAGCAACAATATCAACGGTAATGCCGGTGAACAATGCGTATTCCTGGAATCCACTCCGTTGGCTACTGACTGTGTGTGCTGGTGGTCTGGAACCTAGACCTGGAAGCTTTCTGGATGATTGCAAATGACACCAAAGTCTGAGGACG
>NW_011465128.1:0-514 GCF_000754665.1 Bison bison bison | reverse complement strand
GACCTCATCTGGGCTTGTGTCCAGAAGCCAATGTTCCTCTCCAGGGGGCGACCGGGAGTCTCGGGGGTTGCATTGCAGACGCACCCGGGGAGACAGGCATTCATCTCGAGTGGAAGCAAAGAACCCCGCTCTGCTCTCGAGTCGCGACGGCTATCTCTTGGAGCTCACTGGGTGGACTACAGGGAGTCAAGCCTGCTGAGGCGTTTGGAGAGAGGACGCGAGGTTGGCCTCTAGGCCATGCAGGAGACGAAGGCCCTCATCTCCGCGATGACGGGGGAGTCTCGGGGTGGTTCTCGAGCGGCGGCCCCAGGGTGCGGTTTCTCCCGAGGTACGACGGCGAGGTCAGTGAGCCTCTCGTGGGGCGCCAGGGAAGTCGGGTCTCCATGCGAGTGGCGAGGGGGAGCGCGTCATTGCTCTCGAGTCATGGGAGGGGAACCTGGCCTCGAGACGTGTTGAAGAAGGTCTCTCGAGGTCTTTCTCGGGTTGAGGCAGGAAACCCTGGCTTCCCTCGACT
>NW_011465127.1:0-510 GCF_000754665.1 Bison bison bison | reverse complement strand
TCCTGTTCCTTTATCTGCTGAGTATTCCTCTGTCTCTTCATCTTGTTTAAATTGCTGAGTTTGGGTGTCCTTTCTGTATTCTGGCAGTTTGTTGGAGTTCTCTTTATTGTGGCGTTTCCTCACTGTGTGTGGGTTTGTACAGGTGGCTTGTCAAGGTTTTCCTGGTTAGGGAAACTTGTGTCGGTGTTCTGGTGGGTGGAGCTGTATTTCTTCTCTCTGGAGTGCAATGAAATGTCCAGTAATGAGTTATGAGATGTCTATAGTTTTGGGGTGACTTTGGGCAGCCTGTATCTTGAAGCTCAGGGCTGTGTTCCTTTGTTGCTGGAGAATTTGCTTGGTATGTCTTGCCCTGGAACTTATTGGCCCTTGTGTGGTGCTTGGTTTCAGTGTCGGTATGGAGGCATTTGATGAGCTCCTGTCAGTGAATGTTCCTTGGAGTCAGGAGTTCCCTGGAGTCAGGGTTTGGACTTAAGTCTCCTGCTTCCGATTATCGGTCTTATTTTTACAGTA
>NW_011465126.1:0-501 GCF_000754665.1 Bison bison bison | reverse complement strand
GATTTTCCAGGCAAGAGTACTGGAATGGGGGCCATTGCCTCTCCCATATCTATTCACAAGCCTGCCTAAATCATTGACTCTAGCCACCTTTGGGATGCCAATGACCACCACCCTTACCAGGCCGCAGAGGAGAGAAAACACTTACCACAGGAGGTCCGGGTAAGGAACAAGGAACTAACAAGCTCCCACCAACCAGGATTCTGCTGAGGTCAACAAGAGGTCAGCAAGACATGGGAGAATGCAGTCCAGAGGTCCTAGCAACTTCCAGCGAGCAGCAAAGACCCAGCATAGTCAAAACGAATTCAATGTTACCCAAAACAAATAAATCAACGGACAGAAGTTCTTGGAACACATGACTGAGGTTAGGGGTGAGGCAGTACATGTATGTGCCAGGATACTCTTAAAGTATACTCTTAACGTAGATGAGGAGAACAAGGTAGGAGGAAAACTTACTGTTTGGTTCAGGTCGCTTCTGAGCCTTTTGGGGGAACCGACCTGAAG
>NW_011465125.1:0-504 GCF_000754665.1 Bison bison bison | reverse complement strand
TGCCTTGCCATCTGAACCAGGACATTGCTAATTCCCTAGGCAAAATACAAAGTAATAGAGCTCGTGTTCTACTAAATGGAAAGATGATTTCAAAACAGAAGCTGTCCTTTGTTGGTATCTTTGAATCTTTATGTAGTTTTCGTTGATTTTTACTGTTAAAGGCTAACTGAACAAGGCAAGAGAGAAACCCCAGAATTGAAAAGCAATTGACGGTTTTGAAAGAAACATGTGCAGGTGAAGCTCTCTCCTTTTTGAGAGATGGTTAAATGCAAAATCTTCATTCAACACATATGACTTTTGTGCACTTTATTTCAAATCTCCATGACAAAACCCTAAGGCGTCCAGGAAGAAAGGAGTAGAGGGGCAGACAAAAAGAGCAACCTTTCCCCTTGGGGGGTGCCATCTCAACCAGCTGCTTAGTTCCTTCATCTCAAGGACTATCACCTGGGCTTCTCTGGTTTGTCTGATTCTTGTTTCGGGGACCGTTTCTCGTCACAAGGCTGT
>NW_011465124.1:0-504 GCF_000754665.1 Bison bison bison | reverse complement strand
GGAAGGTCGGGAACCCCTTCCAGACAAAGCAGGGGGAGTTGACCCTCCTGTGGAGATCAGGGAGGGGTAGAAGGGGGCTCAGAGGAAGTGGTGCCGGAAAAACCTCGGTGTTCCTCTCCAGGGAAACCAGGATGGCGGGGAACTTTGTGGGGGGGCATCAAGGGTGCCAAGTACCGTTTCGACCTCCAATTCCTAACGTGGGACTTCTCCTGAGACGCTGTAGCGGGAAAGGGCTTCATCTTGCGATGACGGGGGAACCACGTGGTTTTTCTCGAGTTGCGGCGGGATTCTCGAGTTACGACGGGGAATTCGGGATGCCTCTTGTGTTGGCCCAGGGAAGTCCAATCTTCCATTCGAGTTGCGAAGGAAAGCTGGGGATTGCTCTCGAGTGACTGCAGGGCCAAGAGACCTCATCTGGGCTTGTGTCCAGAAGCCAATGTTCCTCTCCAGGGGCGACCGGGATCTCGGGGTTGCATTCCAGACGCACCCGGGGAGACAGGCATT
>NW_011465123.1:0-516 GCF_000754665.1 Bison bison bison | reverse complement strand
CTTTGACAGAGAGAGCGAGGATGGTGGTGGGGGACAGCCCCCACGTGAAATCAGAGGTGAGAGCACAAAGCAATACAGTAGGCAGACTCTGTTTTTTTTTGGGGGGGGAGATGCTCGAGAATATCCGGGTGGACTCCTGAGGCTCGATCCCGCATATGCGTATGCAGAGCCTCCTTCCTCATGACCTTTGTCCAGAGTGGAATGCTCCCCGGCTCCCGGCACATGATCAGTGCATGCTCAGTCACGATATCAGTGCCTGCTCAGCCACGTGATCACTGACGGCACAGTCACGTGATCAGCGCCTCACAGTCACGTGACCACCGTATGATAAACACGTGATCAGTGAACGACCAGCCACGTGATCACTGCGTGCGCGGTCAGGTGGTCAGTTCCTGATCAGCCACCTGATCAGTGCGTGCACAGTCCCCTGATCAGCGCCTGTCAGTCACTGATCACTGCCTGATAAACACGTGATCAGTGCCCGAACAGCCACGTCATCAGTGCATGCGCTGTCTC
>NW_011465122.1:0-547 GCF_000754665.1 Bison bison bison | reverse complement strand
GGAACCACCCACGAGGCCACGTCTGGAACGTCGTGAGACCGGTCTCATCCTGAGGTGCGACCGGAAGGAGGGAACCCTTCCAGCAAAGCAGGGAATCGACCCTCTTGTCCAGATCAGGAGGGTAGAAGGGGCTCAGAGGAAGTGGTGCCTGAAAACCTCGGTGTTCCTCTCCAGGGAGACCGGTATGTCGGGAACTTTATTGGTCGCATCAAGGGTGCCAAGTACCGTTTCGACCTCCACTTCTTAACGTGGGACTTCTCCTGAGACGCTGTAGCGGAAAGGGCTTCATCTTGCGATGACGGGGGAACCACGTGGTTTTTCTCGAGTTGCGGCGGGATTCTCGAGTTACGACGGGGAATTCAGGATGCCTCTTGTGTTGGCCCAGGGAAGTCCAATCTTCCATTCGAGTTGCGAAGGAAAGCTGGGGATTGCTCTCGAGTGACTTCAGGGCCGATAGACCTCATCTAGGCTTGTGCCCAGAAACCAATGTTCCTCTCCAGGGGCGACAGGGATCTCGGGGTTGCATTCCAGACGCACC
This sequence comes from Bison bison bison, assembly GCF_000754665.1. Classification (NCBI taxonomy): domain Eukaryota; kingdom Metazoa; phylum Chordata; class Mammalia; order Artiodactyla; family Bovidae; genus Bison; species Bison bison. The sequence continues at coordinate 9 of NW_011465122.1, read as the reverse complement.
CGGGGAGAC
>NW_011465121.1:0-507 GCF_000754665.1 Bison bison bison | reverse complement strand
AGGCAAGAGTACTGGAGTGGGGTGCCATTGCCTTCTCCGTAGTAAAGTAGAGACCACAGTAAAAGAGCAAAGAATCTCAACTCTGAGTGTTCTTATCTTGTCTTGAAGATCTTGGACAAGCCCCAAGATGATACCTAGCAGTCAACGGTGACCGATGCCACTGGATTCATGGTGTCTAAGAAGAAGATATTACTCTGGGGCCAAAGACAGTCTCAGTCACTCAGAGCTTTGTGTATATTTATTTAAAGTGAAGGTGACAGAAAAAGCTTCTGACACAGACATCAGAAGGGGCTCACTAATTTAAGTGGGGCCATATATACTTCTCAACTAGCCTCTGAGAATAGACAAAAACATCTCAAGGATGTGAGCGTTTTGCCCACACCCTTTCCTATAACATACATCCAAAGCTCAAAAAGAGGAATGTCCTTGAACCTGAGATACTGCTCCCTACAATGCCTACTTGTCTTAGGTAAAAGAATGTGAAAAAGAAAGCAAGCTTGCCTCCTC
>NW_011465120.1:0-530 GCF_000754665.1 Bison bison bison | reverse complement strand
CGAGTGACTGCAGGGCCAATAGACCTCATCTAGGCTTGTGTCCAGAAGCCAATGTTCCTCTCCAGGGGCGACCGGGATCTCGGGGTTGCATTCCAGACACACCCGGGGAGACAGACATTCATCTCGAGTGGAAGCAAGAACCCCGCTCTGCTCTCGAGTCGCGACGGGTATCTCTTGGAGCTCACTGGGTGGACTAAAGGGAGTCAAGCCTCCTGAGGCGTTTGGAGAGAGGTCGCGAGGTTGGCCTCTAGGCCATGCAGGAGACGAAGGCCCTCATCTCCGCGATGACGGGGGAGTCTCGGGGTGGTTTTCGAGCGGCGGCCCAGGGTGCGGTTTCTCACGAGGTACGACGGCGAGGTCAGTGAGCCTCTCGTGGGGGGCCAGGGAAGTCGGGTCTCCATGCGAGTGGCGAGGGGGAGCGCGTCATTGCTCTCGAGTCATGGTAGGGGAACCTGGCCTCGAGACGTGTTGAAGAAGGTCTCTAGAGGTCTTTCTCGGGTTGAGGCAGGAAACCCTGGCTTCCCTCGACT
>NW_011465119.1:0-536 GCF_000754665.1 Bison bison bison | reverse complement strand
TAGCTACACATGTCTACTGCATGCCTCTACAAGTGCTGGGCACTGTTCTGGGTGCTGAACACTCAGTATGTAGTAGGGGATACGTAGCCCAGGTATTTTTTAATTTCTGCAAAGAAAAATAGAAGAACGAAAGACTCCGTGTGGTTCAGTTTGAGCAAGTTCACCACGTGGATGGCCCCGCATGCACGCAAATTGTGGTAAAGTACATATAACATAAATTTAACATTTTAACCGGTTGATTGAATGACTGGGTGGCTTCTGTGGAGTCAGGCTAACAGATGGCTTTGAGGTGCCATCCGCCTTTTTCCCAGAGGAACACTCCAAAGCCTCGTGGCCTTGTAGACCTTCTTTTTTTTTCTTCACTTTCCCCAGTGGCTCCAGGTCTGTGTGTCGTTTAAGAATCTCTTTATCCACTTTGTTGTTAGGTTTACGTTTTGGAAAGTTTCTCAAATGTCCCTGGGTCTTGAGAAGGCAGGCTTGGATTCCAGGTTCTCTCCTGCCACGTGCCTGCCAGGTCGAGGTGGAGGCTGAAGGCC
>NW_011465118.1:0-524 GCF_000754665.1 Bison bison bison | reverse complement strand
CTTCCATTTTTCTATTTTCTAATTTTTATTGTATTTGTATTTTTCTCCCTTTGTTTCTTTGATGAGTCTGGCTAATGGTTTGTCAATTTTATTTATCCTTTCAAAGAACCAGCTTTTGGCTTTGTTGATTTTTGCTATGGTCTCTTTTGTTTCTTTTGCATTTATTTCTGCCCTAATTTTTAAGATTTCTTTCCTTCTACTAACCCTGGGGGTTCTTCATTTCTTCCTTTTCTAGTTGCTTTAGGTGTAGAGTTAGGTTATTTATTTGACTTTTTTCTTGTTTCTTGCGGTATGCCTGTATTGCTATGAACTTTCCCCTCAGCACCCCTTTTACAGTGTCCCATAGATTTTGGGTTGTTGTGTTTTCATTTTCATTCGTTTCTATGCAAATTTTGATTTCTTTTTTGATTTCTTCTGTGATTTGTTGGTTATTCAGCAGCGTGTTGTTCAGCCTCCACATGTTGGAATTTTTAATAGTTTTTCTCCTGTAATTGAGATCTAATCTTACTGCATTGTGGTCAGAA
>NW_011465117.1:0-524 GCF_000754665.1 Bison bison bison | reverse complement strand
TCGTACAGAGTTGGACACGACTGAAGTGACTTAGCAGCAGTAGCAAAGTAATTAGCTCCAATTAAAATAAATAAATTTAATATTAAAAATTAAAAAGGACATACTAAAAAAAAAATAAAAGACATTACTGATTAAAAAAAAAAAGTTAGTGATATTACCTCTAGAGGTAAGGGTATTTATGTTCTTAGAATCAATGATGTGATCCTTGCAAACTTCTTTTCTTCACAATGGGCCACAGACTCTTTCCTCTCATTTTTGTCTGATGATTTTAGTAGCCTCTTGATCCCCAAAGAGCTTGACACTTACAATCTAGATGTGAAAACACATATACTATCTCTAATAAATTATAATAAGAACTATGATAGAAATATGTACAGAGTACAGTGGGAGTAGGGAAACAAGAACCTCTGAGTCTACTTGGATAAAGAGTAGTCAGGAGTGAGTAAAAAATCAGTGATTAATCTTATGGCAAAATTAGTTCACAAAACAAAAGGTAGGCTAAGAAGAAATGATAGCAGAAATAA
>NW_011465116.1:0-510 GCF_000754665.1 Bison bison bison | reverse complement strand
TCAGCAACTGATATCCCAGAATTATTGTGCCACCTGATTTCTAGCAGGTTGGAAGAACCATACCACAGCCTTTTAAAATGTAGGTTAACAGAAAAAGTGGTAGATCCCCCCCATGAAGAATATTAAATGAGAAATTAGGTAAATGGTGGAACTATTTAAGAAGAAAAGAAAACTATTGGAAGAGTAGGTTTAGGAAAGGGAGAACTTAAGAACTGTGATTTGACTGTATGTATGAAAAGGCTTCTTGACTTCCAAAGGGAGATTCCAAGCGCACAGTTAGATACATTCACTGGCTATGTGGAACCAAATACTACTGGTTCAAGAGAATCAGTGTCACAGTTGTGGCTGAAAATTGGTCATGCGTTAGGAGAATCTGCACCATAAAAATTATTAAATGCTACGAATCTTTTTTTTCTTTTTACAGAGCCCATAGGAATACAAGGTACAGAGAGCTGCAATGAAGTACAGCAAGGATGTCAGATTGAAGACTGAGATTTAATAGTCATCTGT
>NW_011465115.1:0-532 GCF_000754665.1 Bison bison bison | reverse complement strand
AATAGCCAGCAGATAAAGGAACAGGATACATGCCCACCAAACCAAACAAAAGAGGAAGAGATAGGGGAATCTACCTGATAAAGAATTCCGAATAATGATAGTGAAATTGATCCAAAATCTTGAAATTAAAGTGGAATCACAGATAAATAGCTTGGAGACAAGGATTGAGAAGATGCAAGAAAGGTTTAACAAGGGCCTAGAAGAAATAAAAAAGAGTCAGTATATAATGAATAAATGCAATAAATGAAATTAAAAACACTCTGGAGGCAAAAAATAGTAGAATAACAGAAGCAGAAGATAGAATTAGTGAATTAGAAGATAGAATGGTAGAAATAAATGAATCAGAGAGAATAAAAGAAAAACAAATTAAAAGAAATGAGGACAATCTCAGAGACCTCCAGGACAATATTAAACGCTACAACATTCGAATCATAGGGGTTCCAGAAGAAGAAGACAAAAAGAAAGACCATGAGAAAATACTTGAGGAGATAATAGTTGAAAACTTCCCTAAAATGGGGAAGGAAATAATCAC
>NW_011465114.1:0-514 GCF_000754665.1 Bison bison bison | reverse complement strand
ACAAGGCTCACACTGACACATACATCAATCCAGACAGACAAGACAAGACTATCTTCCAGTTTTCGCCTGAGATGGAAAGATTTCTTTGAGCCGTTTTTTTCTGGGGGAGTGGGGGGTGGGGCTGGCGGCCAGGCAGGCTTTGGGAAGGAGCTCCTGGTTTGGAATTGCATATGAAAAGAACCTAGCTTTACCGGGTTCCAAGGAATCAAGTTTCCTTGGAAACCAACTTTGTCCGGTTCTATAGAATATCATGGCCCTCCTAGGTCAGGTCATCTTTCCTTTCCGTAGTCCTCGCTGGATCCCTGAATTCTAGACAGCTTGGATTGCCTCTGTGGGCTGGATGGATTGTCCTCCCGTTTCACCGGGCGGCGGGAGCGAGGTCCCAGAGGCTCTCCTGGAACCGGGCGTGGGGGCGGGGCTCACCGGGAGCCCGTGGTGAAGGTGGGCAGCGCACCGGGAGCGCGCCCGGGGCGGGGCGAAGCCGGGCGGCGCGGGTCGGGAACCGGGTCGCGGC
>NW_011465113.1:9118-10213 GCF_000754665.1 Bison bison bison | reverse complement strand
GAGCAAACCACGTGGTTCCCCCGTCATCGCAAGATGAAGCCCTTTCCCGCTACAGCGTCTCAGGAGAAGTCCCACGTTAGGAATTGGAGGTCGAAACGGTACTTGGCACCCTTGATGCGCCCCACCAGGTTCCCCGGCATCCCGGTCTCCCTGGAGAGGAACACGGAGGTTTTCCGGCACCACTTCCTCTGAGTCCCTTCGACCCTCCTGATCTCGACAGGAGGGTCGACTCCCCTGCTTTGTCAGGAAGGGGTTCCCGACCTTCCGGTCCCACCTCAGGATGAGGCCAGTCTCACGACGCCATTCCAGACGTGGCCTCGTGGGTGCTTCCACATTGCGAAGCACCCCGATTTCCCGGTCCCCTCTTGATAAGAACCCGATGCCCGGACACCTCTCCGAACTCCACCCTGTGAATGAAGTCAACACAAAGGGGCAGTGACTCGCCCGTGCATCGTCCGGAGAAAACCCCCAGGTTCCAAACCCAGATCGACAAGTGGCCTCTCTCCCCCGGGACACCTCGAGAGGCAAGCGGAGTTCCATGCCTCAACCCAAGACGAGGCCTGACTCTCCTGTCCCCAGTCTACAGGGACCCTGCGATCGGAGTCTGAAATCAGAGGAACCCTGAGGTTCCTATCTCAACTAGAGATGAGGCCCTCTTCCAATGCACCAAACCCCGTGGAGTCCCGAGAGGCCCTTCCCACCTCCAGTTTCCCTGACTTCTCAGAGCCACCGTGAGGAGCCCACTGAGGTCACCTGCACAAGTCGAGGGAAGCCAGGGTTTCCTGCCTCCACCCGAGAAAGACCTCGAGAGACCTTCTTCAACACGTCTCGAGGCCAGATGCCCCTCCCATGACTCGAGAGCAATGACGCGCTCCCCCTCGCCACTGGCATGGAGACCCGACTTCCCTGGCGCCCCACGAGCGGCTCACTGACCTCGCCGTCGTACCTCGTGAGAAACCGCACCCTGGGGCCACCGCTCGAGAACCACCCCGAGACTCCCCCGTCATCGCGGAGATGAGGGCCTTCGTCTCCTGCATGGCCCAGAGGCCAACCTCCCGACCTCTCTCCAAACGCCTCAGGAGGCTTGAGTCCCTT
>NW_011465113.1:4328-5365 GCF_000754665.1 Bison bison bison | reverse complement strand
CTCGAGATGAATGCCTGTCTCCCCAGGTGCGTCTGGAATGCAACCCCGAGATCCCGGTCGCCCCTGGAGAGGAACATTGGCTTCTGGATACAAGCCTAGATGAGGTCTATTGGCCCTGCAGTCACTCGAGAGCAATCCCCAGCTTTCCTCCGCAACTCGAATGGAAGATTGGACTTCCCTTGGCAACCACAAGAGGCATCCTGAATTCCCCGTCGTAACTCGAGAATCCCGTCGCAACTCGAGAAAACCCACGTGGTTCCCCCGTCATCGCAAGATGAAGCCCTTTCCCGCTACAATGTCTAGGAGAAGTCCCACGTGAGGAATTGGAGGTCGAAACGGTACTTGGCACCCTTGATGCGCCTCCACAAAGTTCCCCGGCATCCCGGTCTCCCTGGAGAGGAACACCGAGGTTTTCCGGCACCACTTCCTCTGAGCCCCTTCTACCCTCCTGATCTCCACAGGAGGGTCGACTCCCCTGCTTTGTCTGGAAGGGGTTCCCGACCTTCCGGTCGCACCTCAGGATGAGGCCGGTCTCACGACGACATTCCAGACGTGGCCTCGTGGGTGCTAACACATTGCGAAGCAACCTCGATTTCCCGGTCCCCTCTTGATAAGAACCCGATGCCCGGACACCTCTCCGAACTCGACCCTGTGAATGAATTCAACACGAAGGGGCAGTGACTCGCCCGTGCATCGTCCGGAAAAAACCCCCAGGTTCCAAATCCAGCTCGACAAGTGGCCTCTCTCCCCGGGGACACCTCGAGAGGCAAGCGGAGTTCCATGCCTCAACCCAAGACGAGGCCTGACTCTCCTGTCCCCAGTCTGCAGGGACCCTGCGATTGGAGTCTGAAATCAGAGGAACCCTGAGGTTCCTGCCTCAACTGGAGATGAGGCCCTCTTCCAATGCACCAAACCCCGTGGAGTTCCGAGAGGCCCCTCCCACCTCCAGTTTCCCTGACTTCTCAGAGCCACCATGAGAAGCCCCCTGAGGTCACCTGCACAAGTCGAGGGAAGCCAGCGTTTCCTGCCTCAACCCG
>NW_011465113.1:0-499 GCF_000754665.1 Bison bison bison | reverse complement strand
GTCGTACCTCGTGAGAAACCGCACCCTGGGGCCGCCGCTCGAGAACCACCCCGAGACTCCCCCGTCATCGCGGAGATGAGGGCCTTCGTCTCCTGCATGGCCTAGAGGCCGATCTCGCGACCTCTCTCCAAACGCCTCAGGAGGCTTGACCCCTTTAGTCCACCCAGTGAGCTCCAAGAAATACCCGTCGCGACTCGAGAGCAGAGCGGGGTTCTTTGCTTCCACTCGAGATGAATGCCTGTCTCCCCGGGTGCGTCTGGAATGCAACTCCGAGATGCCGGTCGCCCCTGGAGAGGAACATTGGCTTCTGGACACAAGCCTAGATGAGGTCTATTGGCCCTTCAGTCACTCGAGAGCAATCCCCAGCTTTCTTCGCAACTCGAATGGAAGATTGGACTTCTCTGGGCCAACACAAGAGGCATCCTGAATTCCCCGTCATAACTCGAGAATCCCGTCGTAACTCGAGTAAAACCACGTGGTTCCCCCGTCATCGCAAGAT
>NW_011465112.1:0-535 GCF_000754665.1 Bison bison bison | reverse complement strand
TTGGAGGTCGAACGGTACTTGGCACCCTTGATGCGCCCCCACGAAGTTCCCCGGCATCCTAGTCTCCCTGGAGAGGAACACCGAGGTTTTCCGGCACCACTTCCTCTGAGCCCCTTCTACCCTCCTGATCTCCACAGGAGGGTCGATCCCCTGCTTTGTCTGGAAGGGGTTCCCGACCTTCCGGTCGCACCTCAGGATGAGGCCGGTCTCACGACGACATTCCAGACGTGGCCTCGTGGGTGCTTCCACATTGCGAAGCACCCCGATTTCCCGGTCCCCTCTTGATAAGAACCCGATGCCCGGACACCTCTCCGAACTCCACCCTGTGAATGAAGTCAACACGAAGGGGCAGTGACTCGCCCGTGCATTGTCCGGAAAAAAACCCCAGGTTCCAGATACAGCTCGACAAGTGGCCTCTCTCCCCGGGGACACCTCGAGAGGCAAGCGGAGTTCCACGCCTCAACCCAAGACGAGGCCTGACTCTCCTGTCCCCAGTCTGCAGGGACCCTGCGATCGGAGTCTGAAATCAGAGGAA
>NW_011465111.1:0-518 GCF_000754665.1 Bison bison bison | reverse complement strand
AACACACACACACACACACACACACACACACTTGAGTGTGGTCTTTGGTAATACTTGTGTTCGTAGTTGCTGGGTTGAGCCCAACTTTGATACGACCCATGGACTGCGGCCCATCTGGCTTCTCTGTCCGTGGCATTTCCCAGGCGAGGATACTGGAGTGGGTTGCCATTTCCTTCTCCGGCGGGATCTTCCCGACCCAGGGATCAAACCCCAGTCTCCTGCGCGCGGATGCCTTGCCATCTGAACCAGGACATTGCTCATTCCCTAGGCAAAATACAAAGAATAGAGCTCGTGTTCTACTAAATGGAAAGATGATTTCAAAAACAGAAGCTGTCCTTTGTTGGCATCTTTGAATCTTTATGTAGTTTTCGTGGATTTTTACTGTTAAGGCTAAGTGAACAAGGCAAGAGAGAAACCCCAGAATTGAAAAGCAATTGACGTTTTTGAAAGAAACATGTGCAGGTGAAGCTCTCTTCCTTTTCGAGAGATGGTTAAATGCAAAATCTTGATTCAACACA
>NW_011465110.1:0-500 GCF_000754665.1 Bison bison bison | reverse complement strand
GAGCAGCATGATTCGTCACTGATGAGCTCCATGCTTATTGCCTGCTGATTGCGTGGTTCGTGTCTGCTCAGCTCTTTGAGTATTGCCTCCTGAGGTCCCTGTTCGGTCACCAACTGCCGGGGACCAGCCCCAACTGACCCAGGGTATTCGAAGGAGAGATGGCCTAGGTGACTATTTATATGCTAATCCGAGGTGTGAAGAATAATAGTATGAGGAGAGCTCAGTAGGAAAATTCGGTGGAGAAAAGAGACTGAGTAGCTTGGTTTACGCGGAAGACCAATCAAACTTCAAGACAAGAAGTTTGCACCACTTACGTAGGCCGCAGGCGCCCTCTCGAATAGCGAAAGGTGCCTCACCCTAGACACTTTCTCGAGTGGGTCTCAGCAGCCCAGGCATAATTAGTAAGCGTGGTGGGCTCCGCGCTCCAGATGGAGACTCAGCTGGAAGTTAAAGGGAAGAATGACAAGGAACTTTATGCATTGGAGCTGTAAGTTAACTCT
>NW_011465109.1:0-837 GCF_000754665.1 Bison bison bison | reverse complement strand
GCACTGATCCCTTGGCTGGTCATACACTGATCACGTGCCTGGTCATGCACAGATTACATGACTGATCATCCACTGATCACGTGGCTATCATGCACTGATCACGTAATTGATCATGCAATGATCACGTGGCTATCATGCACTGATCCCCTGGCTGATCATGCACTGATCACCTGGCTATCATGCACTGTTCACGTGAGTGATCATGCACTGATCACGTGGCTGATCATTCACTGATCACGTGGCTATCATGCACTGAATACGTGGCTGAACATGCACTGTTCACGTGGCTGACCATGCACTGATCACGTGACTGATCATCCACTGATCAGTTGGCTATCATGCACTGATTACTTGGCTGATCATACACTGATCACGTGACTGATAATGCACTGATCATCTGGCTATCATGCACTCATTACCTGGCTATCGTGCACTGATCACGTGGTTGATCATACACTGTTCACGTGTCTGACCATGCACTGATCACGTGGCTGATCATGCACTGATCACTGGCTGATCATGCACTGATACCGTGACTGAGCATGGACTGATCACATGACTATCATGTAGTGATCACGTGACTTAATGGCTCTTATCATGTGACTGATCATGCGCTGATTATGTTTGCTACCATACACTGATCATGTGCCTCTGGAGGCAATAAACAAAGAGCTGAGTAGGCACGAATCAAGCAGTCAGCAGGCAATAATCATGGAACTCAGCTGTGAGGAATCATGCTGCTCAGCTGGCAATAATCAAGCAGCTGAGCAGGCAGGAATTATGCAGCACAGCTGGCAATTGTCAAGCAGATGACAGGCAGGAATCGTGCAGCTCAGC
>NW_011465108.1:0-515 GCF_000754665.1 Bison bison bison | reverse complement strand
AGAGAGGGGGTGCCGGAAATCCACAGTGTTCCTCTCGAGGGAGACCGGGGATTTCGGGGAACTTTGTGGGTCGCATCAAGGGTGCCAAGTGCCCTTTCGACCTCCAGTTCCTAACGAGGGATTTCTTCTGAGACGCTGTAGCGGAAAGGGCTTCATCTTGCGATGACGGGGGAGCCACGTGGTTTTTTCTCGAGTTACGGCGGGATTCTCGAGTTACGACGGGGAATTCAGGCTGCCTCTTGTGTTGGCCCAGGCAAGTCCAATCTTCCATTCGAGTTGCGAAGGAAAGCTGGGGATTGCTCTCGAGTGACTGCAGGGCCAATAGACCTCATCTAGGCTTGTGTCCAGAAGCCAATGTTCCTCTCCAGGGGCGACAGGGATCTCGGGGTTGCATTCCAGACGCACCCGGGGAGACAGGCATTCATCTCGAGTGGAAGCAAAGAACCCCGCTCTGCTCTCGAGTCGCGACGGGTATCTCTTGGAGCTCACCGGGTGGACTCAAGGGAGTCAAGCCT
>NW_011465107.1:0-507 GCF_000754665.1 Bison bison bison | reverse complement strand
TTGCTACTCTTCCTTAGTTTGGAGAGAAGATTAAGATTATTAAGGCCTGCTCCCTACACTCAATTTAGGCACAATTGAAAATAATGGGAAATTCAGAAGGTTGTACTGGTAGGTTATAGGAACTTATGTCAAAGTACTAGAGCTTCAGCACTCAGAATCTTTAGAGATTTAGAGAACAAAAGTCAAGAAATAGGGTAGCAAAAGAGACACAGATGTATAGAACAGTCTTTTGGACTCAGTGGGAGAGGGAGAGGGTGGGATGGTATTGAAATCTGTATAATATCATATAAGAAATGAATCGCCAGTCCAGGTTTGATACAGGATGCTTGGGGCTGGTGCACTGGGATGACACGGAGGGATGGTATGGGGAGGAAGGTGGGAGGGGGTTCAGGATGGGGAACACATGTACGCCCATGGCAGATTCATGTTGATGTGTGGCAGAACCAATACAATATTGTAAAGTAATTAGCCTCCAATTAAAATAAATATACTTAAATTAAATAAAAA
>NW_011465106.1:0-515 GCF_000754665.1 Bison bison bison | reverse complement strand
GGAACCTCAGGGTTCCTCTGATTTCAGACTCCGATCGCAGGGTCCCTGAAGACTGGGGGACAGGAGAGTCAGGCCTCGTCTTGGGTTGAGGCATGGAACTCCGCTTGCCTCTCGAGGTGTCCCCGGGGAGAGAGGCCACTTGTCGAGCGGTATTTGGAACCTGGGGGTCTTTTCCGGACGATGCACGGGCGAGTCACTGCCCCTTCGTGTTGACTTCATTCACAGGGTGGAGTTCGGAGAGGTGTCCGGGCATCGGGTTCTTACCAAGAGGGGACCGGGAAATCGGGGTGCTTCGCAATGTGGAAGCACCCACGAGACCACGTCTGGAATGTCGTCGTGAGACCGGCCTCATCCTGAGGTGCGACCGGAAGGCCGGGAACCCCTTCCAGACAAAGCAGTGGAGTCGACCCTCCTGTCGAAATCAGGAGGGTAGAAGGGGCTCAGAGGAAGTGGTGCCAGAAAACGTCGGTGTTCCTCTCCAGGGAGACCGGGATGCCGGGGAACTTTGTGGGGGC
>NW_011465105.1:0-516 GCF_000754665.1 Bison bison bison | reverse complement strand
TGGGACTTCTCCTGAGACGCTGTAGCGGAAAATGGCTTCATCTTGCGATGACAGGTGAACCACGTGGTTTTTCTCGAGTTGCGGCGGGATTCTCGAGTTACGACGGGGAATTCAGGATACCTCTTGTGTTGGCCCAGGGAAGTCCAATCTTCCATTCGAGTTGGGAACGAAAGCTGGGGATTGCTCTCGAGTGACTGCAGGGCCAATAGACTTCATCTAGGCTTGTGTCCAGAAGCCAATGTTCCTCTCCAGGGGCGACAGGGATCTCGGGGTTGCATTCCAGACACACCCGGGGAGACAGGCATTCATCTCGAGTGGAAGCAAAGAACCCCACTCTGCTCTCGAGTCGCGACGGGTATCTCTTGGAGCTCACTGGGTGGACTAAAGGGAGTCAAGCCTCCTGAGGCGTTTGGAGAGAAGTCGCGATATTGGTCTCTAGCCCATGCAGGAGACGAAGGCCCTCATCTCGGGATGACGGGGGAGTCTCGGGGTTGTTCTCGAGCGGCGGCCCCAGTG
>NW_011465104.1:0-505 GCF_000754665.1 Bison bison bison | reverse complement strand
GCCACAGTTATCAAGACAGTATGGTACTGGCACAAAGACAGAAATATAGATCAATGGAACAAAACAGAAAGCCCAGAGATAAATCCACACACATATGGACACCTTATCTTTGACAAAGGAGGCAAGAATATACAATGGATTAAAGACAATCTCTTTAACAAGTGGTGCTGGGAAATCTGGTCAAACCACTTGTAAAAAGAAGTACTAGACACTTCTAAACACCATATACAAAAATAAACTCAAAATGGATTAAAGATCTCAACGTAAGACCAGAAACTATAAAACTCCTAGAGGAGAACATAGGCAAAACACTCTCTGACATACATCACAGCAGGATCCTCTATGACCCACCTCCCAGAATATTGGAAATAAAAGCAAAAATAAACAAATGGGACCTAATTAAACTTAAAAGCTTCTGCACATCAAAGGAAACTATTAGCAAGGTGAAAAGACAGCCTTCAGAATGGGAGAAAATAATAGCAAATGAAGCAACCGACAAACAACT
>NW_011465103.1:0-542 GCF_000754665.1 Bison bison bison | reverse complement strand
AACCTCAATGTCTACCACTCAGCTCCCTGTATGTAGACTAATGGGTGTTGTCTGGGTTCCACTAAAGTACTTTAGTTTTGCCAAGGTTAGCAGGTCTGGATGTGGCCCCAGGGTAAAAGAAACAAACTCCAGTGTGGATCATAGACTAGGTTGATATCAAAGTTTCCATAGTACAGCTACACAGAAAGCACTGAAGTTTGACACATGATTTTCTTCGTTATCAAATGAAGGTTAATTACTTCCACAAATCCCCTGCGTACACATGTAATTTTTATTTCATGAGATTAAATTCACTCCATCTATTTCTCATTTCATCACAATGATCTGGTATCATTGTATCATTGTGGAATTTGGTATCAGTGGTTTGGGAAACTGAGAGAAAAGAAAATATATAAACCTTCTGTGCGGCAGTTAGAACCAAAGAATGCTACTACTTTTTTAAAAGTTTTCTTTTCTTTTTTTCTTTTTAGGAAAAAGGTTATGCTACATTCATTGTTGATACAGAAAGGGAAATGCCCAGGGAGATTTATGGAAATAAAAGA
>NW_011465102.1:0-500 GCF_000754665.1 Bison bison bison | reverse complement strand
GTCTCGGGGTGGTTCTCGAGCGGCGGCCCCAGGGTGCGGTTTCTCACGAGGTACGACGGCGAGGTCAGTGAGCCTCTCGTGGGGCGCCAGGGAAGTCGGGTCTCCATGCGAGTGGCAGGGGGAGCGCGTCATTGCTCTCGAGGCATGGTAGGGGAATCTGGCCTCGAGACGTGCTGAAGAAGGTCTCTCGAGGTCTTTCTCGGGTTGAGGCAGGAAACCCTGGCTTCCCTCGACTTGTGCAGGTGACCTCAGGGGGCTTCTCATGGTGGCTCTGAGAAGTCAGGGAAACTGCAAGTGGGAGGGGCCCCTCGGGACTCCACGGGGTTTGGTGCATTGGAAGAGGGCCTCATCCCCAGTTGAGGCAGGAACCTCAGGGTTCCTCTGATTTCAGACTCCGATCGCAGGGTCCCTGCAGACTGGGGACAGGAGAGTCAGGCCTCGTCTTTGGTTGAGGCATGGAACCCCGCTTGCCTCTCGAGGTGTCCCCGGGGAGAGAGGCC
>NW_011465101.1:0-528 GCF_000754665.1 Bison bison bison | reverse complement strand
TCTGCTCTCGAGTCGCGACGGGTATCTCTTGGAGCTCACTGGGTGGCTAAAGGGAGTCAAGCCTCCTGAGGCGTTGGAGAGAGGTCGAGAGATTGGTCTCTAGGCCATACAGGAGACGAAGGCCCTCAAGTCGGGATGACGGGGGAGGCTCGGGGTTGTTCTCGAGCGGCGGCCCCAGTGTGCGGTTTCTCGCGAGGTACGACGGCGAGGTCAGTGAGCCTCTCGTGGGGCGCCAGGGAAGTCGGGTCTCCATGCGAGTGGCGAGGGCGAGCGCGTCATTGCTCTCGAGCCATGGTAGGGTGCCGGGGACCAGCCCCGGCTGATCCAAGGTATTCGAAGGAGAGACGGCGTAGGCGAAGATCAGGAAACAACTGCTTAATTAAATGTTAATTAAGGATGTAAAGTGTATTAGAATGAGGATAGCTCAGTGAGGAAATTCAGTGGAGAAAAGAGGCTGAATAATTCAGCCAGAAGGTAAGAGAAAGAACGACATGGTGAGACCAAGTTTCGGTGAACAAGGCCCGCACT
>NW_011465100.1:0-553 GCF_000754665.1 Bison bison bison | reverse complement strand
TCGACTTGTGCAGGTGACCGTCAGGGGGCTTCTCATGGTGGCGTCTGGAGAAGGTCAGGGGAAACTGGAGGTGGGGGGGCGCCGTCTCGGGACTCCACGGGTTTGGTGCATTGGAAGAGGGCCTCATCTCCAGTTGAGGCAGGAACCTCAGGGTTCCTCTGATTTCAGACTCCGATCGCAGGGTCCCTGCAGACTGGGGACAGGAGCGTCAGGCCACGTCTTGGGTTGAGGTTGGAACTCCGCTTGCCTCTCGAGGTGTCCCTGGGGAGAGAGGCCACTTGTCGAGCTGTATTTGGAACCTGGGGGTTTTTTCCGGTGGATGCACGGGCGAGTCACTGCCCCTTCGTGTTGACTTCATTCACAGGGTGGAGATCGGAGAGGTGTCCGGGCATCGGGTTCTTATCTAGAGGGGACCGGGAAATCGGGGTGCTTCGCAATGTGGAAGCACCCACGAGGCCACGTCTGGAATGTCGTCGTGAGAGCGGCCTCATCCTGAGGTGCGACCGGAAGGTCGGGAACCCCTTCCAGACAAAGCAGGGGAGTCGACCCTCCT
>NW_011465099.1:0-506 GCF_000754665.1 Bison bison bison | reverse complement strand
GCATTCCAGACGCACCCGGGGGAGACAGGCATTCATCTCGAGTGGAAGCAAAGAACCCCGCTCTGCTCTCGAGTCGCGACGGGTCTCTCTTGGAGCTCACTGGGTGGACTAAAGGGAGTCAAGCCTCCTGAGGCGTTTGGAGAGAGGTCGCGAGGTTGGCCCCTAGGCCATGCAGGAGACAAGGCCCTCATCTCCGCGATGACGGGGGAGTCTCGGGGTGGTTCTCGAGCGGCGGCCCCAGGGTGCGGTTTCTCACGAGGTACGACGGCGAGGTCAGTGAGCCTCTCGTGGGGCGCCAGGGAAGTCGGGTCTCCATGCGAGTGGCGAGGGGGAGCGCGTCATTGCTCTCGAGTCATGGTAGGGGAACCTGGCCTCGAGACGTGTGGAAGAAGGTCTCTCGAGGTCTTTCTCGGGTTGAGGCAGGAAACCCTGGCTTCCCTCGACTTGTGCAGGTGACCTCAGGGGGCTTCTCATGGTGGCTCTGAGAAGTCAGGGAAACTGGAGGT
>NW_011465098.1:0-504 GCF_000754665.1 Bison bison bison | reverse complement strand
AAAGACAGTGGTACATATACACAATGGAGTATTACTCAGACCATTAAAAAGAATACATTTGAATCAGCTCTAATGAGGTGGATGAAACTGGAGCCTATTATACAGAGTGAAGTAAGCCAGAAAGAAATACACCAATACAGTATACTAACGCATTATATATGGTGAAATTTTAAAACAGATGATTTTCAACAGTATGAACTATTTTTTCTTCTGCCCTAAAATCTTACTCTTTACAGTTCTTCAGAAACTGGAGTCATTTGTTCTGTTGTCTTTAAAGTCTCTAATCTCAAAAGCTATTCTGTGTTTCAAAAAGGCTTAAAGTTATTATGTGGTCCCTCAGCTTAGGCAGAGAATGACTTTTGGGATCACGAACATATGGATGAGAGTCAATAAGATCATTCTGAGAGAGAAAAGCTAATGAGAAAAGAATAGTGTCGAAGAAAGAGCCCTGAGGAATAACAACATTAGGGAAAGTGAAAAATACGAGCAAAGGAAAATTTGAAA
>NW_011465097.1:0-558 GCF_000754665.1 Bison bison bison | reverse complement strand
TGGACACAAGCCTAGATGAGGTCTATTGGCCCTGCAGTCACTCCAGAGCAATCCCCAGCTTGCTTCGCAACTCGAATGGAAGATTCGGACTTCCCTGGGCCAACACAAGAGGCATCCTGAATTCCCCGTCGTAACTCGAGAATCCCGCCGCAACTCGAGAAAAACCACGTGGTTCCCCCGTCATCGCAAGATGAAGCCCTGTCCCGCTACAGCGTCTCAGGAGAAGTCCCACGTTAGCAATTGGAGGTCGAAACGGGACTTGGCACCCTTGATGCGCCCCCACAAAGTTCCCCGGCATCCCGGTCTCCCTGGAGAGGAACACCGAGGTTTTCCGGCACCACTTCCTCTGAGCCCCTTCTACCCTCCTGATCTCGACAGGACGGTCGACTCCCCTGCTTTGTCTGGAAGGGGTTCCCGACCTTCCGGTCGCACCTCAGGATGAGGCCGGTCTCACGACGACATTGCAGACGTGGCCTCGTGGGTGCTTCCACATTGCGAAGCACCCCGATTTCCCGGTGCCCTCTTGGTAAGAACCCGATGCCCGGACACCTCTCCGAA
>NW_011465096.1:0-519 GCF_000754665.1 Bison bison bison | reverse complement strand
ATTCCAGGAAGAGGGAAGAAGTGAAAAGGCACAGCAGTGTGAAAATATTTGTTTGATGGTGTGTGGTAGGAGGAGGGCTGGGGGGAAAATATTAATGTGTTGTATATGCCTCATGTTTATAGAAAAGAAGAGAGTGCAAAGAAAGACCTAGTCCTCAGAAATAAGTTTCATGGGGGAAGGCGCCAAGATGGCGGAGGAGTAGGACGGGGAAAACACTTTCTCCCCCACAAATTCATCAAAAGAGCATTTAAACGTCGAGTAAATTCCACAAAACAACTTCTGAATGCCGGCAGAGGACATCAGGCACCCAGAAAAGCAACCCAACTCCTCGAAAGGAGGTAGGAAAAAATATTAAAGACAATGAAAGAGACAAAAGAGGGAGGGACGGAGTTCCGTCCCGGGAAGGGAGTCTTAAAAAGAGAGAAGTTTCCAAACACCAGGAAACCTTCTCACTGCTGAATCCGTGCCGAGCTTTGGAAGCACAGAGGACAACATAACAGGGAGAAAAAATAAATAAAC
>NW_011465095.1:0-531 GCF_000754665.1 Bison bison bison | reverse complement strand
GTAGGGGAACCTGGCTCGAGACGTGTTGAAGAAGGTCGTCTCGAGGTCGTTTCTCGGGTTGAGGCGGAAACCCTCGGTTCCTCGACTTGTGCAGGTGACCTCAGGGGGCGTTCTCATGGTGGCTCTGAGAAGTCAGGGAAACTGGAGATGGGGGTGGAGGGACTCTCGGGACTCCACGGGGTTTGGTGCATTGGAAGAGGGCCTCATCACCAGTTGAGGCAGGAACCTCAGGGTTCCTCTGATTTCAGACTCCGATCACAGGGTCCCTGCAGACTGGGGACAGGAGAGTCAGGCCTCGTCTTGGGTTGAGGCATGGACCTCCGCTTGCCTCTCGAGGTGTCCCCGGGGAGAGAGGCCACTTGTCGAGCTGTATATGGAAACTGGGGGTCTTTTCCGGACGATGCACGGGCGAGTCACTGCCCCTTCGTGTTGACTTCATTCACAGGGTGGAGTTCGGAGAGGTGTCCGGGCATCGGGTTCTTATCAACAGGGGACAGGGAACTCGGGGTGCTTCGCAATGTGGAAGCACCC
>NW_011465094.1:0-507 GCF_000754665.1 Bison bison bison | reverse complement strand
ATTCCCTTGGACTATGTTGATGTGTGCTAAGTCGCTTCAGTCGTGTCCAATTCTTTGTGACCCTGTGGACTGTAACCTTCAAGACTCCTCTGTCCATGGGATTCTCCAGGCAAGAATACTGGAGCAGGTTGCTATGCCCTTCTCCAGGGGATCTCCCCGACCCAGGGATCAAACCCATGTCTCTTAGTCTCCTGCATTGGCAAGCGGATTCTTTACCACTAGTGCCACCTGGGAATTCCAAAAAGAAAGGGCTGAACCTGGTACCTCTCATGCCAAGGCAAGAACTGTACCCTGTAGACCAACCAGCCAGCCGCCCTATGCTGATGGTTATGTTGATGGCTATCTATTAACTAGGGTATGTATTCATTCAAAACTATATCTTTAAAATACTGAAAAAGAGTTCATACTTAAAAAGAGTTCAAAATAGACATTCTCATAAGATTCCTAAATAAGTGTTTCCATAATGTTATTAGTTCCCTTGAACATAATTCTGAATCAGAAAGTCAA
>NW_011465093.1:0-511 GCF_000754665.1 Bison bison bison | reverse complement strand
GATCGAAGCCCTTTCCCGCTACAGTGTCTCAGGAGAAGTCCCACGTTAGGTATTGGAGGTCGAACGGTACTTGGCACCCTTGATGCGACCCACAAAGTGCCCCGACATCCCGGTCTCCCTCGAGAGGAACACCGAAGTTTTCCGGCACCACTTCCTCTGAGCCCCTTCTACCTCCTGATCTGGACAGGAGGGTCGACTCCCCTGCTTTGTCTGGAAGGGGTTCCCGACCTTCCGGTCGCACCTCAGGATGAGGCCAGTCTCACGACGACATTCCAGACGTGGCCTCATGGGTGGCTCCACATTCCAAAGGACCCCGATTTCCCGGTCCTCTCTTGATAAGAACCCGATGCCCGGACACCTCTTCGAACTCCACCCTGTGAATGAAGTCAACACGAAGGGGCAGTGACTCGCCCGTGCATCGTGGGGAAAAGACCCCCAGGTTCCAAATACCGCTCGACAAGTGGCCTGTCTCCCCGGGAACACCTCGAGAGGCAAGCGGAGTTCCATGCCT
>NW_011465092.1:0-517 GCF_000754665.1 Bison bison bison | reverse complement strand
GAACCCCGCTCTGCTCTCGAGTCGCGACGGATATCTCTGGAGCTCGATGGGTGGACTAAAGGGAGTCGAAGCCTCCTGAGGCGTTGGAGAGAGGTCGAGAGATTGGTCTCTAGGCCATACAGGAGACGAAGGCCCTCAACTCGCGATGATGGGGGAGTCTCAGGGTTGTTCTCGAGCGGCGGCCACAGTGTGCGGTTTCTCCCTAGGTACGACGGCGAAGTCAGTGAGCCTCTCGTGGGGCGCCAGGGAAGTCGGGTCTCCATGCGAGTGGCGAGGGGGAGCGCGTCATTGCTCTCGAGTCATGGTAGGGGAATCTGGCCTCGAGACGTGTTGAAGAAGGTCTCTCGAGGTCTTTCTCGGGTTGAGGCAGAAACCCTGGCTTCCCTTGGCTTGTGCAGGTGACCTCAGGGGGCTTCTCATGGT
This sequence comes from Bison bison bison, assembly GCF_000754665.1. Lineage (NCBI taxonomy): Eukaryota > Metazoa > Chordata > Mammalia > Artiodactyla > Bovidae > Bison > Bison bison. The sequence continues at coordinate 94 of NW_011465092.1, read as the reverse complement.
GGCTCTGAGAAGTCAGGGAAACTGGAGGTGGGAGGGGCCTCTCTGGACTCCACTGGGTTTGGTGCATTGGAAGAGGGCCTCATCTCCAGTTGAG
>NW_011465091.1:0-507 GCF_000754665.1 Bison bison bison | reverse complement strand
TTTGAACACATGACTGAGATTAGGGGTGAGGCAGAACATGTATGTGCCAGGATAACTCTTAAAGTAACGAGAAAAGCAAAGAAAGGAAAGAACAACTACTCAAGCTGTCCAAAGTGATAAAAATAGAATGAGTACACAGTTTTACCTGTGTACACTAGCAGATAATAATCTGAAAAGGAATTTTTAAAAATATTCCCTTTCTATACTGTCAACATGAATCAAATGCTTTGCCACGGATGTCACGAGGATGCAAGACTGGCACACTGGAAATTCTACACCGTGGCTGAAAAAGATCCTGAATACATGGACAGATATTCCATAGCGATGGGAAGACTTAAGATGGCAATACCATGGAATGCATCTTCAATCTGAAATGAAGATTCGATATGACTTGATCCCTCAGAGCTTTTGTGTCATCAAGTGTTATGGAAGGATAAAAGAGATCGAGAAAGCTGCTGACATAGACTTGGGGCGGGGTGGGGGGGCAGTAAGAGTACCCCCTGCGGG
>NW_011465090.1:0-571 GCF_000754665.1 Bison bison bison | reverse complement strand
TTTCTTCCTGGTTCCAGTTTTTGGTAAAGTTGTACTTTTTCTAAGAATTTGTTCCATTTCTTTCCACGTTGTCCATTTTATTTGGCATATAATTGCTGATAGTAGTCTCTTATGATCCTTTGTATTTCTGTGTTGTCTATTGTGATCTCTCCATTTTCATTTCTAATTTTATTGATTTGATTTTTTCTCCCTTTGTTTCTTCATGAGTCTGGCTAATGGTTTGTCAATTTTATTTATCCTTTCAAAGAACCAGCTTTTGGCTTTGTTGATTTTTGCTATGGTCTCTTTTGTTTCTTTTGCATTTATTTCTGCCCTAATTTTTAAAATTTCTTTCCTTCTACTAACACTGGGACTCTTCATTTCTTCCTCTTCTAGTTGCTTTAGGTGTAGAGTTAGGTTATTTATTTGACTTTTTTCTTGTTTCTTGAGGTATGCCTGTATTGCTATGAACTTTCCCCTCAGCACTGCTTTTACAGTGTCCCATAGGTTTTGGGTTGTTGTGTTTTCATTTTCATTCATTTCTATGCATATTTTGATTTCTTTTTTTTATTTCTTCTGTGATTTGTTGGTT
>NW_011465089.1:0-534 GCF_000754665.1 Bison bison bison | reverse complement strand
GGTGTCCTACAGGAGAAGAGAGAGGAGGATTAACTTTGCTCAGAATCTGTAGGTGTCAGGCACTTAGTCTTTTTCACCCAATGGAGAAGGTAGTATTATTCACATCTTATAAATAAGCTAATGCTAAGAGAGATTGAAGAACCTTTCCCAGGTTGATAAGCCAGTAGGTGGTGGAGTTCCATTCAAACCCAAATCCCATCACGACCAAGTTCTACAGTCTTTCAACTCAAGTACAAGATGATGATGCTGCAGGTTCCATTCCACCAGACTATTTTCCGGACATTTTAAATGTGTTAACTTACTACTGGACTAGTTGTACATTGAGTAAAATTGTATTGCAATATTCTTCTCTCCTTTTGTAAAACGAGGATTCCAAATGTTGCACATATATACATGGCTTCTACTTCGGTTAAAAAGATAAATATTGAAAGTGTTACAAAGAATGCATGTGTGTGCATCTGTGTTTTTGACATTAAGAAGATGAAGCAAAAAAAATTAAAGGGATTTCCCTGGCAGTCCAGTTGTTAAGACTCT
>NW_011465088.1:0-547 GCF_000754665.1 Bison bison bison | reverse complement strand
TCGTGGGTGGTTCCACATTCCGTAGGACCCCGATTTCCCGGTCCCCTCTTGAGAAGAACCCGATGCCCGGACACCTCTCCGAACTCCACCCTGTGAATGAAGTCCACACGAAGGGGCAGTTTTTCCGTGCACCGTTCGGAAAGAACCCAGGTTCCAAATACAGCCCGACAAGCGGCCTCTCTCCCCCGGGGGACATCTGGAGAGGCAAGCGGAGTTCCATGCCTCAACCCAAGACGAGGCCTGACTCTCCTGTCCCCAGTCTGCAGGGACCCTGCGTTCGGAGTCTGAAATCAGAGGTACCCCGCGGTTCCTGCCTCAACTGGAGATGAGGCCCTCTTCCAATGCACCAAACCCAGTGGGGTCCCGAGAGGCCCCCCCACCTCCAGTTTCCCTGGCTTCTCAGAGCCACCTTGAGAAGCTCCCTGAGGTCACCTGCACAAGTCGAGGGAACCCAGGGTTTCCTGCCTCAACCCGAGAAAGACCTCGAGAGACCTTCTTCAACGCGTCTCGAGGCCAGATTCCCCTACCATGGCTCGGGAGCAATGAC
>NW_011465087.1:0-572 GCF_000754665.1 Bison bison bison | reverse complement strand
CCAACACAAGAGGCATCCTGAATTCCCCGTCGTAACTCGAGAATGCTGCTACACTTCGAGAAAAACCACGTGGTTCCCCCGTCATCGCAAGATGTAGCCCTGTTCCGCTACAGCGTCTCAGGAGAAGTCCCACTTTAGGAATTGGAGTTCGAAACGGTACTTGTCACCCTTGATGCGACCCACAAAGTCGCCCCAACATCCCGGTCTCCCTCGAGAGGAACACCGAAGTTTTCCGGCACCACTTCCTCTGAGCCTCTTCTACCCTCCTGATCTGGACAGGAGGGTCGACTCCCCTGCCTTGTCTGGGAAGGGGACTCCCGACCTCCGGTCGCACCTCAGGATGAGGCCGGTCTCACGACGACATTCCAGACGTGGCCTCGTGGGTGGTTCCACATTCCGAAGGACCCCGATTTCCCGGTCCCCTCTTGATAAGAACCCGATGCCCGGACACCTCTTCGAACTCCACCCTGTGAATGAAGTCAACACGAAGGGGCAGTGACTCGTCCGTGCATCGTCGGGAAAAGACCTCCAGGTTCCAAATACCACTCGACAAGTGGCCTGTCTCCCCGGGA
>NW_011465086.1:0-502 GCF_000754665.1 Bison bison bison | reverse complement strand
TCCTGGAAGCCGAATGCGAATGCGGAGGGGCTCGCGGGCCGCGCGGAGGGCAACCCAGGTCGCAGCGGGAGTCGGGGCCCCGGGCCGACCCGCTCCCCGCGGCCCGGGAGGGGCTGGGGCGTGCGGGGGGGATCCAAGAATCGGGAAGCGCGGCGGGGCTAAAGGACCTCTTCTGGTAGGCAAAAGCCTCGAGCACCCGGGATTCCCAGGTGGTCTCCCATCCAAGATACTAACCAGGCCCGACCCTGCTTAGCTTCCGAGATCAGACGAGATCGGGCGCCTTCAGGCTGATACGGCCTGAGACGGTGGCGGTTGGCTCGGGGCGCCCTAAGAGCCTTGCGCTTCGCCTCCCTTTCGCTCTGCCCTGGCGAGGGTCGGGCCAACGGGCCGCACCTCTCGTCGCGGGACATGCTGTACTTGAGCCGCACGACCCGCGACCGGACTCCAGCCTGCTGACGCCGGCCCGCCCCACCCCCCCACCCCCCGAACACCGCCAACACCA
>NW_011465085.1:0-564 GCF_000754665.1 Bison bison bison | reverse complement strand
GGCAGTGACTCGCCCGTGCATCGTCGGGAAAAGAACCCCAGGTTCCAAATACCGCTCGACAAGTGGCCTGTCTCCCCGGGAACACCTCGAGAGGCAAGCGGAGTTCCATGCCTCAACCCAAGACGAGGCCTGACTCTCCTGTTCCCAGTCTGCAGGGACCCTGCGATCGGAGTCTGAAATCAGAGGACCCTGAGGTTCCTGCCTCAGCTGGAGAAGAGGCCCTCTTCCAATGCACCAAACCCCGTGGAGTCCCGAGAGGCCCCTCCCACCTCCAGTTTCCCTGACTTCTCAGAGCCACCATGAGAAGCCCCCTGAGGTCACCTGCACAAGTCGAGGGAAGCCAGGGTTTCCTGCCTCAACCCGACAAAGACCTCGAGAGACCTTCTTCCACACGTCTCCAGGCCAGATTCCCCTCCCGTGACTCGAGAGCAATGACGCGCTCCCCCTCGCCACTCGCATGGAGACCCGACTTCCCTGGCGCCCCACGAGAGGCTCATTGACCTCGCCGTCGTACCTCGTGAGAAACCGCACCCTGGGGCCGCCGCTCGAGAACCACCCCGAGAC
>NW_011465084.1:0-520 GCF_000754665.1 Bison bison bison | reverse complement strand
GGCTCCCCCGTCATCGCAAGATGAAGCCCTTTCCCGCTACAGCGTCTCAGGAGAAGTCCCACGTTAGGAACTGGAGGTCGAAAGGGCACTTGGCACCCTTGATGCGACCCACAAAGTTCCCCGAAATCCCGGTCTCCCTCGAGAGGAACACTGAGGTTTTCCGGTACCCTCTCTTCTGAGCCCTTTCTCCCCTCCTGATCTGGACAGGAGGGTCGACTCCCCTGTTTTGTCTGGAAGGGGTTCCCGACCTTCCGGTCGCACCTCAGGATGAGGCCGGTCTCACGAAGACATTCCAGACGTGGCCTCGTGGGTGGTTCCACATTCCGTAGGACCCCGATTTCCCGGTCCCCTCTTGAGAAGAACCCGATGCCGGGAAACCTCTCCGAACTCCACCCTGTGAATGAAGTCAACACGAAGGGGCAGTTTTTCCGTGCATCGTACGGAAAAAACCCCAGGTTCCAAATACAGCTCGACAAGCGGCCTCTCTCCCGGGGGACATCTCGAGAGGCAAGCGGAGTTC
>NW_011465083.1:0-569 GCF_000754665.1 Bison bison bison | reverse complement strand
GGGCCAACACAAGAGGCCATCCCCGAATTCCCCGTCGTAACTCGAGAATCCCGCCGCAACTCGGAAAACCACGTGGTTCCCCCGTCATCGCAAGATGAAGCCCTGTCCCGCTACAGCGTCTCAGGACGAAGTCCCACGTTAGGAATTGGAGGTCGAAACGGTACTTGGCACCCTTGATGCGCCCCCACAAAGTTCCCCGGCATCCCGGTCTCCCTGGAGAGGAACACCGAGGTTTTCCGGCACCACTTCCTCTGAGCCCCTTCTACCCTCCTGATCTCGACAGGAGGGTCGACTCCCCTGCTTTGTCTGGAAGGGGTTCCCGACTTTCCGGTCGCACCTCAGGATGAGGCCGGTCTCACGACGACATTCCAGACGTGGCCTCGCGGGTCCTTCCACATTGCAAAGCACCCCGATTTCCCGGTCCCCTCTAGATAAGAACCCGATGCCCGGACACCTCTCCGAACTCCACCCTGTGAATGAAGTCAACACGAAGGGGCAGTGACTCGCCCGTGCATCGACCGGAAAAAACCCCCAGGTTCCAAATACAGCTCGACAAGTGGCCTCTCTCC
>NW_011465082.1:0-506 GCF_000754665.1 Bison bison bison | reverse complement strand
GACACAGACATCAATGCAGACAGACAAGACAAGACTATCTTCCAGTTTTCCGCCTGAGATGGAAAAGATTCTTTGAGCCGTTTTTTCTGGGGAGTGGGGGGTGGGGCTGGCGGCCAGGCAGGCTTTGGGAAGGAGCTCCTGGTTTGGAATTGCATATGAAAAGAACCAGCTTTCCGGGTTCCAAGGAATCAAGTTTCCTTGGAAACCAACTTTGTCCGGTTCTATAGAATATCATGGCCCTCCTAGGTCAGGTCATCTTTCCTTTCCGTAGTCCTCGTTGAATCCCTGAATTCTAGACTGCTTGGATTGCCTCTGTGGGCTGGATGGATTGTCCTCCCGTTTCACCGGGCGGCGGGAGCGAGGTCCCAGAGGCTCTCCTGGAACCGGGCGTGGGGGCGGGGCTCACCGGGAGCCCGTGGTGAAGGTGGGCAGCGCACCGGGAGCGCGCCCGGGGCGGGGCGAAGCCGGGCGGCGCGGGTCGGGAATCGGGTCGTGGCGGGGATGGG
>NW_011465081.1:0-518 GCF_000754665.1 Bison bison bison | reverse complement strand
GAGGCCACGTCTGGAATGTCGTCGTGAGACCGGCCTCATCCTGAGGTGCGACCGGAAGGTCGGGAACCCCTTCCAGGCAAAGCAGGGAGTCGACCTCCTGTGGAGATCAGGAGGTTAGAGGGGCTCAGAGGAAGTGGTGCCGGAAAACCTCGGTGTTCCTCTCCAGGGAGACCGGGATGCCGGGGAACTTTGTGGGGGCGCATCAAGGGTGCCAAGTACCGATTCGACCTCCAGTTCCTCACGTGGGACTTCACCTGAGGCGCTGTAGCGGGAAAGGGCTTCATCATGCGATGACGGGGGAACCACGTGGTTTTTCTCGAGTTGCGGCGGGATTCTCGAGTTGCGACGGGGAATTCAGGATGCCTCTTGTGTTGGCCCAGGGAAGTGCAATCTTCCATTCGAGTTGCGGAGGAAAGCTGGGGATTGCTCTTGAGTGACTGCAGGGCCAATAGACCTCATCTAGGCTTGTGTCCAGAAGCCAATGTTCCTCCCCAGGGGCGACCGGGATCTCGGGGTTG
>NW_011465080.1:0-526 GCF_000754665.1 Bison bison bison | reverse complement strand
GACCTCATCTAGGCTTGTGTCCAGAAGCCAATGTTCCTCTCCAGGGGCGACCGGGATCTCGGGGTTGCATTCCAGACGCACCCGGGGAGACAGGCATTCATCTCGAGTGGAAGCAAAGAACCCGCTCTACTCTCGAGTCGCGACGGCTATCTCTTGGAGCTCACTGGGTGGATAAAGGGAGTCAAGCCTCCTGAGGCGTTTGGAGAGAGGTCGCGAGGTTGGCCTCTAGGCCATGCAGGAGACGAAGGCCCTCATCTCCGCGATGACGGGGGAGTCTCGGGGTGGTTCTCGAGCGGCGGCCCCAGGGTGCGGTTTCTCACGAGGTACGACGGCGAGGTCAGTGAGCCTCTCGTGGGGCGCCAGGGAAGTCGGGTCTCCATGCGAGTGGCGAGGGGGAGCGCGTCATTGCTCTCGAGTCATGGTAGGGGAACCTGGCCTCGAGACGTGTTGAAGAAGGTCTCTCGAGGTCTTTCTCGGGTTGAGGCAGGAAACCCTGGCTTCCCTCGACTTGTGCAGGTGACCTCAG
>NW_011465079.1:0-507 GCF_000754665.1 Bison bison bison | reverse complement strand
CTACCTAAAGAAACTAAAGATCTATATATAGAAAACTATAAAAACACAAGGTGTAAGAAATCAAAGAGGACACAAATAGATGGAGAAATATACCATGTTCATGGATTGGAAGAATCAATATAGTGAAAATGAGTATACTACCCAAAGCAATTTATAGATTCAGTGCAATACCTGTCAAGCTACCAATGGTATTTTTCACAGAACTAGAACAAATAATTTCACAATTTGTATGGAAATACAAAAAACCTCAAAAAGCCAAAGCAATCTTGAGAAAGAAGAATGGAACTGGAGGAATCAACCTGCCTGACTTTAGGCTCTACTACAAAGCCACAGTCATCAAGACAGTATGGTACTGGCACAAAGACAGAAATATAGATCAATGGAACAAAATAGAAAGCCCAGAGATAAACCCCACACCTATGGACACCTTATCTTTGACAAAGGAGGCAAGAATATACAATGGAGGAAAGACAATCTCTTTAACAAATGGTGCTGGGAAAACTGATC
>NW_011465078.1:0-501 GCF_000754665.1 Bison bison bison | reverse complement strand
GATACCCGTCGCGACTCGAGAGCAGACGGGGTCTTTGCTTCCACTCGAGATGAATGCCTGTCTCCCCGGGTGCGGTCTGGAATGCAACCCCGAGATCCCGGTCGCCCCTGGAGAGGAACATTGGCTTCTGGACACAAGCCTAGATGAGGTCTATTGGCCCTGCAGTCACTGGAGAGCAATCCCCAGCTTTCCTTCTCAACTCGAATGGAAGATGGGACTTCCCTGGGCCAACACAAGAGGCATCCCGAATTCCCCGTCGTAACTCGAGAATCCCACCGCAACTCGAGAAAACCACGTGGTTCCCCCGTCATCGCAAGATGAAGCCCTTTCCCGCTACAGCGTCTCAGGAGAAGTCCCACGTGAGGAATTGGAGGTCGAAACGGTACTTGGCACCCTTGATGCGCCCCCACAAAGTTCCCCGGCATCCCGGTCTCCCTGGAGAGGAACACCGAGGTTTTCCGGCACCACTTCCTCTGAGCCCCTTCTACCCTCCTGATCTCC
>NW_011465077.1:0-547 GCF_000754665.1 Bison bison bison | reverse complement strand
TGCAATATGCAATATGCACTCAATATGCAATATGCCGGCTCACGGCACTAGGGGAATCTGGCCTCGAGACGTGTTGAAGAAGGTCTCTCGAGGTTTTTTCTCGGGTTGAGGCAAAAACCCTGGCTTCCCTTGACTTGTGCAGGTGACCTCAGGGGGCTTCTCATGGTGGCTCTGAGAAGTCAGGGAAACTGGAGGTGGGAGGGGCCTCTCGGCACTCCACTGGGTTTGGTGCATTCGAAGAGGACCTCATCTCCAGTTGAGGCAGGAACCTCAGGGTTCCTTTGATTTCCGACTCCGATTCCAGGGTCCCTGCAGACTTGGGACAGGAGAGTCAGCCCTCGTCTTGGGTTGAGGCCTGGAATTCCGCTTGCCTCTCGAGGTGTTCCCGGGGAGACAGGCCACTTGTCGAGTGGTATTTGGAACCTGGGGGTTTTTTCCCGAAGATGCACGGGCGAGTCACTACCCCTTCGTGTTGACTTCATTCACAGGGTGGAGTTCGAAGAGGTATCCGGGCATCGGGTTCTTATCAAGAGGGGACCGGGAAATC
>NW_011465076.1:0-524 GCF_000754665.1 Bison bison bison | reverse complement strand
GACGTGACCGGTGCCTGACTGGTGCCTCAGCTCAGCTCTCGCCTTCCCTTCGGACCTAGGAGCCAGGCGTCCTTGCAGAGGGGCTTAGGGGCTGGGGGTGTGCACACTGCCAAAGCCTCCCGCAGGGGAGAGGCTCTTTCCGAGGGAAAGGAAGGCCCCCAGGCTGCATTCCCAAGCTGGTGCTTCCCTGCCCAGACTGAACGCCGCACGGAGGGAATCAGGGTCCCGGTGCCCCTGGCTTGGGGAGGCAGCTCCACAGCCAGAGTGGTGCTCCGTTTGTGCCCAGAAAGCGCCTGCCAGACCGGGCCTTCCCTGGAGCTGTCCTCCCCCTAGAGGCAGGTGGATGTGCTTTCCGGCTTCCCCTGTGCGTTTGGGCTCCCTAGCACAGCCGCAGCGCAGGGGAACCAGCCCATGATCAGTGAGCTCCGGGCAGTACTTTGGTCCCAGGTTTGGAGCCCAATGCCCGGAACGCGGGAGAGAAGAGGCTGGCTGCCGGCGGGTGCTTGCAAGCCTGTTACTGGGAA
>NW_011465075.1:0-505 GCF_000754665.1 Bison bison bison | reverse complement strand
TGGATTAAAGACAATCTCTTTAACAAGTGGTGCTGGGAAATCTGGTCAACCACTTGTAAAAGAATGAAACTAGAACACTTTCTAACACCATATACAAAATAAACTCAAAATGGATTAAAGATCTCAACGTAAGACCAGAAACTATAAAACTCCTAGAGGAGAACATAGGCAAAACACTCTCTGACATACATCACAGCAGGATCCTCTATGACCCACCTCCCAGAATATTGGAAATAAAAGCAAAAATAAACAAATGGGACCTAATTAAACTTAAAAGCTTCTGCACATCAAAGGAAACTATTAGCAAGGTGAAAAGACAGCCTTCAGAATGGGAGAAAATAATAGCAAATGAGGCAACCGACAAACAACTAATCTCAAAAATATACAAGCAACTCCTACAGCTCAACTCCAGAAAAATAAATGACCCAATCAAAAAATGGGCCAAAGATCTAAATAGACATTTCTCCAAAGAAGACATACAGATGGTTAACAAACACATGAAAAG
>NW_011465074.1:0-548 GCF_000754665.1 Bison bison bison | reverse complement strand
GAGGCCAACCTCGCGACCTCTCTCCAAACGCCTCAGGAGGCTTGACTCCCTTAGTCCACCCAGGGAGCTCCAAGAGATACCCGTCGCGACTCGAGAGCAGAGCGGGGTTCTTGGCTTCCACTCGAGATGAATGCCTGTCTCCCCGGGTGCGTCTGGAATGCAACCCCGAGATCCCGGTGCCCCTGGAGAGGAACATTGGCTTCTGGACACAAGCCCAGATGAGGTCTATTGGCCCTGCAGTCACTCGAGAGCAATCCCCAGCTTTCCTTCGCAACTCGAATGGAAGATTGGACTTCCCTGGGCCAACACAAGAGGCATCCCGAATTCCCCGTCGTAACTCGAGAATCCCGCCGCAACTCGAGAAAAACCACGTGGTTCCCCCGTCATCGCAAGATGAAGCCCTTTCCCGCTACAGCGTCTCAGGAGAAGTCCCACGTTAGGAATTGGAGGTCGAAACGGTACTTGGCACCCTAGATGCGCCCCACCAAGTTCCCCGGCATCCCGGTCTCCCTGGAGAGGAACACCGAGGTTTTCCGGCACCACTTCCT
>NW_011465073.1:0-552 GCF_000754665.1 Bison bison bison | reverse complement strand
GACCATGAGAAAATACTTGAGGAGATAATAGTTGAAAACTTCCCGTAAACTGGGGAAGGAAATAATCACCCAAGTCCAAGAAACCCAGAGAATCCCAAACAGGATAAACCCAAGGAGAAACACCCCAAGACACATATTAATCAAATTAACAAAGATCAAACACAAAGACAAATATTAAAAGCAGCAAGGGAAAAACAACAAATAACACACAAGGGAATTCCCATAAGGATAACAGCTGATCTTTCAATAGAAACTCTTCAAGCCAGGAGGGAAGGGCAAGACATACTTAAAATGATGAAAGAAAATAACCTACAACCCAGATTATTGTACCCAGCAAGGATTTCATTCAAGTATGAAGGAGAAATCAAAAGCTTCTCAGACAAGCAAAAGCTGAGAGAATTCTGCACCACCAAACCAGCTCTCCAACAAATACTAAAGGATATTCTCTAGACAGGAAACACAAAAATGGTGTATAAATTCGAACCCCAAACAATGAAGTAAATGGCAACGGGATCATACTTATCAGTAATTACCTTAAACGTAAATGGGTTG
>NW_011465072.1:0-507 GCF_000754665.1 Bison bison bison | reverse complement strand
CCATTAAACCCTTTCTTATGCTAAGGCTATTCATACCCATGGTAGAAATATGGTAAAGGGATCATCCCAAAGAGACCAAGTGGAGGACACCCTTAGCAGAGTCGTCACCTTGGTAGCTAGTGGTATGTAAGAATTGCTTGGGCATCAAATAAATGGGCTGGGAGAGAAGCATGGGAAACTCTTGGAGATGGGGAAAGCGTCTCCCTTTATGTATGACCTTAAACTTCAAAGGTATCTTTGCGTGATGCAGCCCAAAGTGGGTGTCATCCCTGAATGTAGCAGAAATGTTAGACACCAAGGAGAGCTTCTGTACTTAGTGCAGAAAAGGTGTGGGTACTTATGAAGAAAATAACAGAATTTTATTTATCTGCCTAATTCCATCACCTTGGTCAGAATTTGTGACCAAGCTAAGTTTGAGTAGTGATGTAAATACACTGGAAAGGGGCCAATAAAATTATGGTTTGGCTTCTAAGATTCTGGAGAAACGGCTGGGGAAATTTGCCTTTT
>NW_011465071.1:0-588 GCF_000754665.1 Bison bison bison | reverse complement strand
TCGTCGAGGTGTCCCCGGGGAGAGAGGCCACTTGTGGAGCGGTATTTGGAACCTGGGGGTCTTTTCCGGACGATGAACGGGCGAGTCACTGCCCCTTCGTGTTGACTTCATTCACAGGGTGGAGTTCGGAGAGGTGTCCGGGCATCGGGTTCTTACCAAGAGGGGACCGGGAAATCGGGGTGCTTCGCAATGTGGAAGCACCCACGAGGCCACGTCTGGAATGTCGTCGTGAGACCGGCTTCATCCTGAGGTGTGACCGGAAGGTCGGGAACCCCTTCCAGACAAAGCAGGGGAGTCGACCCTCCTGTGGAGATCAGGAGGGTAGAAGGGGCTCAGAGGAAGTGGTGCCAGAAAACCTCGGTGTTCCTCTCCAGGGAGACCGGGATGCCGGGGAACTTTGTGGGGGCGCATCAAGGGTGCCAAGTACCGTTTCGACCTCCAATTCCTAACGTGGGACTTCTCGTGAGACGCTGTAGCGGGAAAGGGCTTCATCTTGCGATGACGGGGGAACCACGTGGTTTTTCTCGAGTTGCGGCGGGATTCTCGAGTTACGACGGGGAATTCGGGATGCCTCTTGTGTTGGCCCAG
>NW_011465070.1:0-519 GCF_000754665.1 Bison bison bison | reverse complement strand
CATGGAAAATCTTTTTCCTAGCCCTTCACTTTCAGTCTGTATGTGTCCCCTGTTTTGAGTTGGGTCTCTTGTAGACAACATATGTAGGGGTCTTGTTTTTGGATCCATTCAGCCAGTCTTTGTCTTTTGGTTGGGGCTTTCAATCCATTCACGTTTAAGGTAATTATTGATAAGTATGATCCCGTTACCATTTACTTTATTGTTTTGGGTTTGAATTTATACACCCTTTTTGTGTTTCCTGTCTAGAGAATATCCTTTAGTATTTGTTGGAGAGCTGGTTTGGTGGTGCTGAATTCTCTCAGCATTTGCTTGTCTGTAAAGCTTTTGATTTCTCCTTCATATTTGAATGAGATCCTTGCTGAGTACAATAATCTGGGCTGTAGGTTATTTTCTTTCATCACTTTAAGTATGTCTTGCCATTCCCTCCTGGCTTGAAGAGTTTCTACTTAAAGATCAGCTGTTATCCTTATGGGAATCCCCTTGTGTGTTATTTGTTGCTTTTCCCTTGCTGCTTTTAAT
>NW_011465069.1:0-518 GCF_000754665.1 Bison bison bison | reverse complement strand
AAAGTACCGTTTCGACCTCCAATTCCTCACGTGGGACTTCTCCTGAGACGCTGTAGCGGGACAGGGCTTCATCTTGCGATGACGGGGGAACCACGTGGTTTTTCTCGAGTTGAGGCGGGATTCTCGAATTACGACGGGGAATTCAGGACTGCCCCCTTGTGTTTTCCCAGGGAAGTCCAATCTTCCATTCGAGTTGCGGAGGAAACGCTGGGGATTGCTCGTCGAGTGACTGCAGGGCCAATAGACCTCAGTCTAGGCTTGTGTCCAGAAGACCAGTGTTCCTCTCCAGGGGCGACCGGGATCTCGGGGTTGCATTCCAGAAGCACCCGGGGAGACAGGCATTCATCTCGAGTGGAAGCAAAGAACCCCGCTCTGCTCTCGAGTCGCGACGGGTATCTCTTGGAGCTCACTGGGTGGACTAAAGGGAGTCAAGCCTCCTGAGGCGTTTGGAGAGAGGACGCGAGATTGGCCTCTAGGCCATGCAGGAGACGAAGGCCCTCATCTCCGCGATGACGGGG
>NW_011465068.1:0-540 GCF_000754665.1 Bison bison bison | reverse complement strand
CCCCAGCTTTCCTCCGCAACTCGAATGGAAGATTGGACTTCCCTGGGCCAACACAAGAGGCATCCTGAATTCCCCGTCGTAACTCGAGAATCCCGCCGCAACTCGAGAAAAACCACGTGGTTCCCCCGTCATCGCAAGATGAAGCCCTTTCCCGCTACAGCGTCTCAGGAGAAGTCCCACGTTAGGAATTATAGGTCGAAACGGTACTTGGCACCCTTGATGCGCCCCCAAAGTTCCCCGGCATCCCGGTCTCCCTGGAGAGGAACACCGAGGTTTTCCGGCACCACTTCCTCTGAGCCCCTTCTACCCTCCTGATCTCCACAGGAGGGTCGACTCCCCTGCTTTGTCTGGAAGGGGTTCCCGACCTTCCGGTCGCACCTCAGGATGAGGCCGGTCTCACGACGACATTCCAGACGTGGCCTCGTGGGTGCTTCCACATTGCGAAGCACCCCGATTTCCCGGTCCCCTCTTGGTAAGAACCCGATGCCCGGACACCTCTCCGAACTCCACCCTGTGAATGAAGTCAACACGAAGGGGCAG
>NW_011465067.1:0-504 GCF_000754665.1 Bison bison bison | reverse complement strand
GAGGTTCCTGCCTCAACTGTAGATCGAGGCCCTCTTCCAATGCACCAAACCCCGTCGGAGTCCCGACGAGGCCCACCCCCCCACCTCCAGTTTTGCTGACTTCTCAGAGCCACCATGAGAAGCCCCTGAGGTCACCTGCACAAGTCGAGGGAAGCCAGGGGTTCCTGCCTCAACCCGAGAAATACCTTGAGAGACCTTCTTCCACACGTCTCGAGGCCAGGTTCCCCTACCATGACTCGAGAGCAATGACGCGCTCCCCCTCGCCACTCGCATGGAGACCCGACTTCCCTGGCGCCCCACGAGAGGCTCACTGACCTCGCCGTCGTACCTCGTGAGAAACCGCACCCTGGGGCCGCCGCTCGAGAACCACCCCGAGACTCCCCCGTCATCGCGGAGATGAGGGCCTTCGTCTCCTGCATGGCCTAGAGGCCAACCTCGCGACCTCTCTCCAAACGCCTCAGGAGGCTTGACTCCCTTTAGTCCACCCAGTGAGCTCCAAGAGAT
>NW_011465066.1:0-523 GCF_000754665.1 Bison bison bison | reverse complement strand
TGCCGGCGTCACGGAAGTAGGGGAAGTCTGGCCTCGAGACGTGTTGAAGAAGGTCTCTCGAGGTCGTTTCTCGGGTTGAGGCAGGACACCCTGGGGTCCGTCGACTTGTGCAGGTGACCTCAGGGGGCTTCTCATGGTGGCTCTGAGAAGTCAGGGAAACTGGAGGTGGAGGGGCCTCTCGGGACTCCACTGGGTTTGGTGCATTGGAAGAGGGCCTCATCTCCAGTTGAGGCAGGAACCTCAGGGTTCCTCTGACTTCAGACTCCGATCGCAAGGTCCCTGCAGACTTGGGACAGGAGAGTCAGGCCTCGTCTTGGGTTGAGGCATGGAACTCCGCTTGCCTCTCGAGGTGTTCCCGGGGAGACAGGCCACTTGTCGAGCGGTATTTGGAACCTGGGGGTCTTCTCCCGATGATGCACGGGCGAGTCACTGCCCCTTCGTGTTGACTTCATTCACAGGGTGGAGTTCGAAGAGGTGTCCGGGCATCGGGTTCTTATCAGGAGGGGACCGGGAAATCGGGATC
>NW_011465065.1:0-649 GCF_000754665.1 Bison bison bison | reverse complement strand
AGTTGAGGCAGGAACCGCAGGGGTACCTCTGATTTTCAGACTCCGATCGCAGGGTCCCTGCAGACTGGGGGACAGGGAGAGTCAGGCCTTCGTCTTGGGTTGAGGCATGGAACTCCGCTTGCCTCTCGAGATGTCCCCGGAAAGAGAGGCCGCTTTGTCGAGCTGTATTTGGAACCTGGGGTTTTTTTTCCGAACGATGCACGGAAAAAACTGCCCCTTCGTGTTGACTTCATTCACAGGGTGGAGTTCGGAGAGGTGTCCGGGCATCGGGTTCTTATCAAGAGGGGACCGGGAAATCGGGGTCCTACGGAATGTGGAACCACCCACGAGGCCACGTCTGGAATGTCTTCGTGAGACTGGCCTCATCCTGAGGTGCGACCGGAAGGTCGGGAACCCCTTCCAGACAAAGCAGGGGAGTCGACCCTCCTGTCCAGATCAGGAGGGGAGAAAGGGCTCAGAGGAGGGGGTGCCGGAAAACCTCAATGTTCCTGGCTAGGGAGACCGGGATTTCGGGGAACTTTGTGGGTCGCATCAAGGGTGCCAAGTGCCCTTTCGACCTCCAATTCCTAACGTGGGACTTCTCCTGAGATGCTGTAGCGGGAAAGGGCTTCATCTTGCGATGACGGGGGAGCCACGTGGTTTTTCTCGA
>NW_011465064.1:0-528 GCF_000754665.1 Bison bison bison | reverse complement strand
AATTTTTTAAGTATTTCTTTCCTTTCTACTTAACCCTTGGGGGTTTCTTCTATTTCTTCCTTTTTCTAGTTGTCTTTAGGTGTAGAGTTTAGGTTATTTATTTGTACTTTTTTCTTGTTTCTTGAGGTGTGCCTGTATTGCTATGAACTTTCCCTTAGGACTGTCTTTTACCGTGTCCCACTAGGTTTTGGGTTATTGTGTTTTCATTTTCATTCGTTTCTATGCAAGTTTTGATTTCTTTTTTGTATTTCTTCTGTGATTTGTTGGTTATTCAGCAGCGTGTTGTTCAGCCTCCATATGTTGGAATTTTTAATAGTTTTTTCCCTGTAATTGAGATCTAATCTTACTGCATTGTGGTCAGAAAAGATGCTTGGAATGATTTCTATTTTTTTGAATTTACCAAGGCTAGATATATGGCCCAGGATGTGATCTATCCTGGAGAAGGTTCCATGTGCGCTTGAGAAAAAGGCGAAATTCATTGTTTTGGGATGAAATGTCCTATAGATATCAATTAGGTCTAACTGGTCT
>NW_011465063.1:0-509 GCF_000754665.1 Bison bison bison | reverse complement strand
GTGTGTGTGTGTGTGTATGTGTGTGTGTGTGTGTGTGTACGTGCGTGCGGGGGAGGGAGGGGCGCTACTATCACTGATAGGTATGTTCACCAATCTGTCGAATGCCAATTAAAAAGTCAGTTCTGGTTGCTGAGGGAAATGTATGACTTGGTATTAAAAGAAGGTATGTGGCATGAAATCGCATTTTCTGAAGGAAAACGACGTCGTTCTTTCTTCCAGGTGGCAGTTTCAGGATGGGAGAAGTAAAGGAATGGGTACAGAATGGGATAAGGAGGTTGTAGGGAAAGTGGACCCCCAGAAAAGAGTGTTGTGCCTAGCACAAGGTTTCTTGAGAGGTTGAACTGCCTTTGCTAATGGATTTTAAGTTTCTTTACCTCTTCCGTGATCTCTTCTAGGTTGACCTAGAACAGAAATCTTTTGTTAGCTTTGGCTAAGTAGAGAAGTATTGCTTCACGGTGACTTGTGTGATCCTACCTGACTGTTCTAAACCCTTTTGATATCTATGCACT
>NW_011465062.1:0-501 GCF_000754665.1 Bison bison bison | reverse complement strand
TCAGGGGGCGTTCTCATGGTGGCTGTGAGAAGTCAGGCGAAACTGGAGGTGGGAGGGGCCTCTCGGGACTCCCTGGGTTTGTTGCATTGGAAAGGGCCTCATCTCCAGTTGAGGCAGGAACCTGAGGGTTCCTCTGATTTCAGACTCCGATCGCAGGGTCCCTGCAGACTGGGGACATTAGAGTCAGGCCTCGTCTTGGGTTGAGGCATGGAACTCCGCTTGCCTCTCGAGGTGTCCCCGGGGAGAGAGGCCACTTGTCGAGCGGTATTTGGAACCTGGGGTTTTTTTCCGGACGATGAACGGGCGAGTCACTGCCCCTTCGTGTTGACTTCATTCACAGGGTGGAGTTCGGAGAGGTGTCCGGGCATCGGGTTCTTATCAAGAGGGGACCGGGAAATCGGGGTGCTTCGCAATGTGGAAGCACCCACGAGGCCACGTCTGGAATGTCGTCGTGAGACCGGCCTCATCCTGAGGTGCGACCGGAAGGTCGGGAACCCCTTC
>NW_011465061.1:0-509 GCF_000754665.1 Bison bison bison | reverse complement strand
GCTGCTGCGGCTGCTGCTAAGTCACTTCAGTCGTGTCCAACTCTGTCGCGACCCCACTAGATGGCAGCCCGACCACGGCTCCCCGTCCCTCGGGGTTCTCCAGGCAAGAACACTGGAGTGGGTTGCCATTTCCTTCTCCAATTCATGAAAGTGAAAAGTGAAAGTGAAGTCGCTCAGTCGTGTCTGACTCCTAGCGACCCCATGGACTGCAGCCCACCAGGCCCCTCCATCCATGGGATTTTCCAGGCAAGAGTACTGGAGTGGGTTGCCATTGCCTAATGGCAACCCACTCCAATATTCTTGCTTGGCAAATCCCATGGACAGAGGAGCCCGGCAGGCTACAGTCCCTGGGGTCGCAAAGAATTGGACATGACTTAGCTACTAAACAGCAACAACTATAGTAGGTGCTTTAGATTAATGCACTCCTAAAAGTCTCAGATGCAAGGGTCTTCGCAGCTGCCCAACCCCCTCAGGTTATAGTTGAGGAAAACAACAGGCCCACAGATGAG
>NW_011465060.1:0-503 GCF_000754665.1 Bison bison bison | reverse complement strand
TTCCCTGGTCATCTCATGGTTAAGACCTTGCTTTCCAATGCAGGGAGTATGGGTTTGATCCTTGTTCAGGGGGCTAAGATCCCACACACCTCAAAGGCCAAAACACCAAAATATAAAACAGAAGCAATATTGTAACAAATTTAACAAAATAGAAAGCCCAGAGATAAATCCACGCACATATGGACACCTTATCTTTGACAAAGGAGGCAAGAATATACAATGGATTAAAGACAATCTCTTTAACAAGTGGTGCTGGGAAATCTGGTCAACCACTTGTAAAAGAATGAAACCAGAACACTTTCTAACACCATATACAAAAATAAACTCAAAATGGATTAAAGATCTCAACGTAAGACCAGAAACTATAAAACTCCTAGAGGAGAACATAGGGAAAACACTCTCTGACATACATCACAGCAGGATCCTCTATGATCCACCTCCCAGAATATTGGAAATAAAAGTAAAAATAAACAAATGGGACCTAATTAAACTTAAAAGCTTCT
>NW_011465059.1:0-522 GCF_000754665.1 Bison bison bison | reverse complement strand
GAAGGGTCCATGAAACCAACTGATAAGTGATCTTGTTGAACTATTAAGAGATTAAATTATGGCAAAAAAAAACCCACTTGGCTCATGCTAGGGAAAGAGTAAAACAAAATTATAACAAACAGTAATATAGAATACATATGGGTACAAGGCATTATGCTAAGTGTTAACAAATATTATCTGTTCTGGTCCATATTTTAATGATGAGATAACTGAGATTTAGAGAGGTTAAGTAACTTGGCCTAGGTAACTGTGTTGATGAAGTCAGGATCTTGCAAGGGATTCCAAGAGCCAACACTTTAAACATAACATTACACTTTAATCCATAAACGTGAATTATCTTTCCTTTCTATTTATGCGGTCACTTCCCTATTATTTAATAGAATTTAAGCATGCAAAACTCAAAAATCACCCGTTTTGGCTGGGGACTAGAACTTGTATTTGAAAGTGATATATGTAATGTACTCATCATTCTTTTAGCACAAAATAGGTAGGCCTTTCATTCATTCATGTGTGTGTGAGTAT
>NW_011465058.1:0-515 GCF_000754665.1 Bison bison bison | reverse complement strand
TCCGGTCACACCTCAGGATCGAGGCCGGTCTCACGACGACATTCCAGACGTGGCCTCGTGGGTGGTTCCACATTCCGAAGGACCCCGATTTCCGGTCCCCTCTTGATAGAACCCGATGCCCGGACACCTCTTCCAAATCCACCCTGTGAATGAAGTCAACACGAAGGGGCAGTGACTCGCCCGTGCATCGTCGGGAAAAGACCCCCAGGTTCCAAATACCGCTCGACAAGTGGCCTGTCTCCCCGGGAACACCTCTAGAGGCAAGCGGAGTTCCATGCCTCAACCCAAGACGAGGCCTGACTCTCCTGTCCCAAGTCTGCAGGGAACCTGCGATCGGCGTCTGAAATCAGAGGAACCCTGAGGTTCCTGCCTCAACTGGAGATGAGGCCCACTTCCAATGCACCAAACCCAGTGGAGTGCCGAGAGGCCCCTTCCACCTCCACTTTCCCTGACTTCTCAGAGCCACCATGAGAAGCCCCCTGAGGTCACCTGCACAAGTCAAGGGAAGCCAGGGT
>NW_011465057.1:0-544 GCF_000754665.1 Bison bison bison | reverse complement strand
GGTAGAACATTATACACACCGGTTACCTCATATTGAGTTGCCCCTCAGTAGACTTCTGGGAAGAGGTCAAAGAGCCCGGTTTCAGAGTCCACAGAAAACCACAGCCACCAGCGACTCAAAGCAACAAGGCTCGGGAGGTCATGGCTCCTATTCATTGTTCACAAAATTCTTTTTTTTTTTGGCTAATGAATAGTTGTTAGCTAACAACCAAGGCCACATTCACCCAGGGCATTTTAATGTTCTCCATGGATGCTGGAGAAGATAAAAGATAAGTTGAGGGACAGGAAGCATGCCCTATTATTTCCCAAGACTTTGAAGACGGAGAAATTCAAATGCTTTTCTCTTTTACAAAATACCAGACTCATGTAAGATGTAATTAAGATTCTATGAAGGCAGAGAATTTTCTTTAAATGACGCTTATGCTTCATAGAGCATAGGCTAAAGAAATTCTTTTGATATTTCTAAACAGGAGGAGGAACTCGTGTGTTTATATAATTCTTCAGCTAGGTGCAAAACTCTGAATGTAGTAATAACAGTTAACAGT
>NW_011465056.1:0-539 GCF_000754665.1 Bison bison bison | reverse complement strand
GAACTCCATGGACTGTAGCCTGCCAAGCTCCTCTGTCCATGAATTCGTCCAGGCAGAGTACTGCAGGGTTGCCACTTCCTTCTCCCCCGGATCTCCCCAATCCAGGGATTGAACCTGTAGTGGACTTTTACCACTGAGCAATCAGGGAAGCCCGAGGACCACTTTTATTTTTTGTTAAAGAAAATTTTCTATTATGGTTTTTATACATATATTAATATGAATCTTTATAGGAAATTTATCCTTTGGACAAAAACTCCTGTTTCTGTGTTACACTCAAATACCTAAATTCCTTAACCACAATTGCCAAATCAGGGCAATATCAATGGAAAAGTATCCAAAAACAGCCACATGTTCATAATAGCAATTCCAACAGAAACAAAAATGAAATAATATAATTATGTGAGACTAAGACTGAATAACATGAAAGTTGCCCTTTTTTACAACTTTATTTGTCCTCTCCTTAGACTACCAGCTTTATGTATTATTTTTGTGCAAATAACATGAATCATCACATATACTAAATTAAGCATGGGCAGAGA
>NW_011465055.1:0-555 GCF_000754665.1 Bison bison bison | reverse complement strand
GGTGACCGTCAGGGGGGCGTTCTCATGGTGGTTCGTGAGAAGTCAGGGAAACTGGGAGGTGGGGGGGGGCCGTCTCGGGACGTCCACGGGTTTGGTGCATTGGAAGAGGGCCTCATCTCCAGTTGAGGCAGGAACCTCAGGGTTCCTCTGATTTCAGACTCTGATCGCAGGGTCCCTGCAGGCTGGGGACAGGAGAGTCAGGCCTCGTCTTGGGTTGAGGCATGGAACTCCGCTTGCCTCTCGAGGTGTCCCCGGGGAGAGAGGCCACTTGTCGAGCGGTATTTGGAACCTGGGGGTCTTTTCCGGACGATGCACGGGCGAGTCACTGCCCCTTCGTGTTGACTTCATTCACAGGGTGGAGTTCGGAGAGGTGTCCGGGCATCGGGTTCGTTACCAAGAGGGGACCGGGAAATCGGGGTGCTTCGCAATGTGGAAGCACCCACGAGGCCACGTCTGGAATGTCGTCGTGAGACCGGCCTCATCCTGAGGTGCGACCGGAAGGTCGGGAACCCCTTCCAGACAAAGCAGGGGAGTCGACCCTCCTGTGGAGATCAG
>NW_011465054.1:0-513 GCF_000754665.1 Bison bison bison | reverse complement strand
CTCCAGTTGAGGCAGGAACCTCAGGGTTCCTCTGATTTCAGACTCCGATCGCAGGGTCCCTGCAGACTGGGGGACAGGAGAGTCAGGCCTCGTCTTGGGTTGAGGCATGGAACTCCGCTTACCTCTCGAGGTGTCCCCCGGGGAGAGAGGCCACTTGTCGAGCGGTATTTGGAACCTGGGGGTCTTTTCCGGACGATGCACGGGCGAGTCACTGCCCCTTCGTGTTGACTTCATTCACAGGGTGGAGTTCGGAGAGGTGTCCGGGCATCGGGTTCTTACCAAGAGGGGACCGGGAAATCGGGGTGCTTCGCAATGTGGAAGCACCCACGAGGCCACGTCTGGAATGTCGTCGTGAGACCGGCCTCATCCTGAGGTGCGACCGGAAGGTCGGGAACCCCTTCCAGACAAAGCAGGGGAGTCGACCCTCCTGTGGAGATCAGGAGGGTAGAAGGGGCTCAGAGGAAGTCGTGCCGGAAAACCTCGGTGTCCCTCTCCAGGGAGACCGGGATGCCG
>NW_011465053.1:0-513 GCF_000754665.1 Bison bison bison | reverse complement strand
TAGAAACGGATGAAAATGAAAAACACAACAACTCAAAACCTGTGGGAATATTTTAAAAGCAGTCCTAAGGGGAAAGTTCATAGCAATACAGGCATACCTAAAGAAACAAGAAAAAAGTCAAATAAATAACCTAACCCTGCACCTAAAGCAACTAGAAAAGGAAGAAATGAAGAACCCCAGGGTTAGTAGAAGGAAAGAAATCTTAAAAATTAGGGCAAAAATAAATGCAAAAGAAACAAAAGATACCATAGCAAAAATCAACAAAGACAAAAGCTGGTTCTTTGAAAGGATAAATAAAATTGACAAACCATTAGCCAGACTCATCAAGAAACAAAGGGAGAAAAATCAAATCAATAAAATTAGAAATGAAAATGGAGAGATCACAACAGACAACACAGAAATACAAAGGATCATAAGAGACTACTATCAACAATTATATGCCAATAAAATGGACAACGTGGAAGAAATGGACAAATTCTTAGAAAAGTACAACTTTCCAAAACTGGACCAGGA
>NW_011465052.1:0-544 GCF_000754665.1 Bison bison bison | reverse complement strand
TCTGGGTTGAGGCATGGAACTCCGCTTGCCTCTCGAGATGTCCCAGGGGGAGAGAGGCCGCTTGTCGAGCTGTATTTGGAACCTGGGGTTTTTTCCGAACGATGCACGGAAAAACTGCCCCTTCGTGTTGACTTCATTCACAGGGTGGAGTTCGGAGAGGTGTCCGGGCATCGGGGTTCTTCTCAAGAGGGACCGGGAAATCGGGGGTCCTACGGAATGTGGAACCACCCACGAGGCCACGTCTGGAATGTCTTCGTGAGACCGGCCTCATCCTGAGGTGCGACCGGAAGGTCGGGAACCCCTTCCAGACAAAGCAGGGGAGTCGACCCTCCTGTCCAGATCAGGAGGGGAGAAAGGGCTCAGAGGAGGGGGTGCCGGAAAACCTCAGTGTTCCTCTCGAGGGAGACCGGGATTTCGGAGAACTTTGTGGGTCGCATCAAGGGTGCCAAGTGCCCTTTCGACCTCCAATTCCTAACGGGGGACTTCTCCTGAGACGCTGTAGCGGGAAAGGGCTTCATCTTGCGATGACGGGGGAGCCACGTGG
>NW_011465051.1:0-517 GCF_000754665.1 Bison bison bison | reverse complement strand
ATGGCAACCCACTCCAGTATTTTTGCCTGGAGAATCCCATGGACAGAGGAGCCTGGCGGGCTACAGTCCACGGGGTTGCAAAGAGTCGGACACAACTGAGTGACTAACACTTGAGCCCTCAACCCCTCATTTTTTTTTTCAGGAAAGAAACTTGAACCCAGAAAGACTTTGAAGCCACAGGGTTTAGAAGCCACCATAGCCAGACTAGAACTAACACCTCTTGCTTCTAATCTATCACCCTTCTCATGAAGACGTCACCAAAGACAGAGAGGAAACGACTAGGCCATGCCCAGGGTGGTCAGCACCAGGGTGGGCACCCAAACGCGAAGAGAACGGGGACTCGTGTGAGGGGACAGGCGGTTACGTATGGCCTTGACGGGAAAGACTAGAAGACATGGCAAAATCAAACACAAGGTAATCTTGTTTTGGCAGAAGCACTGCCTTTTTATTTCATGTTACTAAGAAATTCGTATTCTGCTGACCACAAAACCACCTGAGGTGGAAGCCGGGTAAAAAG
>NW_011465050.1:0-513 GCF_000754665.1 Bison bison bison | reverse complement strand
GTGTGTGTGTGTGTGTGTGTGTGTGTGTGTGTGTATCTCCTCTTGCCGTCTTGGAGTCTGTCTCGGAATCTTCATGTATTTCTGCCTCTGTATCTCCTGACAGCCAGCCGCCGGCCCGTTCGTCTGGCCCCGGCCTCTCCCAGGCGCTCTGGCTCTGGCTGAGGAGCTTGCGCAGGCCAGGTGCTCCCTTGGCGTGGGTGCGTGCGAGTGTCTGTGTGTCTGTCTGTGTGCCTGCCTGTGGCTCGTCTGCTCTCTCAGGAAGGTCGAGGGCTTGGCGTGGGGCAAAGGGGGGCCTCGGTAGTGCGAAGGGGAGGGGCTGAGGCGCTCCGGTCCACCGCGCCTCCCTGGCTTCTGGTGGGTTTGGGCACCGGACAGGTGCCGGGCAAGTTGGGCGCTCAAGTTTCGCTGCGTCTAGGCCCGCAGGAGGTTCAGAGGCCCCTGGGCCGCGGGGGTTGGGAGGCGGCGGGCGCCGAAGACCGACACCTCCGGGGCCGCTCGGGCCTGAGCAGCGAA
>NW_011465049.1:0-529 GCF_000754665.1 Bison bison bison | reverse complement strand
GGATATAAAAATCAACACACAGAAATCCCTTGCATTCCTATACACTAATAATGAGAAAACAGAAAGAGAAATTAAGGAAACAATTCCATTCACCATTGCAACGGAAAGAATAAAATACTTAGGAATATATCTACCTAAAGAAACTAAAGACCTCTATATAGAAAACTATAAAACACTGGTGAAAGAAATCAAAGAGGACACTAATAGATGGAGAAATATACCATGTTCATGGATTGGAAGAATCAATATAGTGAAAATGAGTATACGACCCAAAGCAATTCATAGATTCAATGCAATCCCTATCAAGCTACCAACAGTATTCTTCACAGAGCTAGAACAAATAATTTCACAATTTGTATGGAAATACAAAAACCTCGAATAGCCAAAGCGATCTTGAGAAAGAAGAATGGAACTGGAGGAATCAACCTACCTGACTTCAGGCTCTACTACAAAGCCACAGTTATCAAGACAGTATGGTACTGGCACAAAGACAGAAATATTGATCAATGGAACAAAATAGAAAGCCCAG